>NC_135330.1:107483209-107783209 GCF_023851605.1 Tamandua tetradactyla | reverse complement strand
AGTGGATTGCATTTAATAAAACAAGATCCACCAACAAGATGCACTAACTAAGGCAAGGGTGGTGGTGGTGGTGGTGTCTCAAGTATGTTGCATTCTCAAATCACTCTTCATTAGTACATTTGCATTAAGCGTTTTCTCTAGCTTTGACTGCAAATTTTGATTGGCAGGTGGCTTTTGCAATTGGCCCCCCAAGGAATAACTGTTGTAATGTTTATCCTACTCTGGGTACTAAGATAGAGACTATCTTAGTTATGTGGAACTAACTTGAAAATCATGTTTTATAATCAGACCACTGATTTAGTGTCATTAGAGTTTTGATCTTAAGCATCCTCTATCATATGAGCAATTGAAGGATATGGTGAACTGCTTGTCTAAATAATCCTCTCGCGTTTTCATGTAATTGAGCCTGACAGTTTTCCTGCCATTGCACAGGGTAGCTGCAGTCGATGATGTTCATGTTTTCACTTAAGGACTATTGAATTGTATTAGAATCTTTATACTTGGTTCTTGTAATCCTATAAGTCTTTTTTGAGTGGCATTATTGAAAGTGAACGATAAATGTTCTGCAAAACAAAAATTACTCATGCCGTTAAAGCTTTCTGTGTTTGTTAGTTTTAGAAACAGCCAGTCCACGAGAACAGAGCTCATGAAAGGAAGGAAAATACACACTCATCCCATCCCCTCCTTGTTGCTTAGGCCTATTCAGATCTGGCGAGAACATTAAGCCACTTACCCTAAGTGGTATTGGGTAGCTAATCTACTCAGCTTTTGAAAGGTACCAGCTTAAAATTTGCAGAGGCAGGATTTGTATTTTGGTGGTGGTGGTGGTTGGGGGGTGGGGAGCTGGGAGTTGGCAGGGGAAGGGGGAGGGTGGGTGGATTGGGGGCAGGAATGGGTATTTGCTAGAAACTCTACCAGTTAGCATAAGCCAAAGGCCTCAAACAAACCAGGTACTTCTTTTCCACAATGACCTCAGCTTTTCCTGGGACTTTTTAGGAGTTTTATGGCTGATATTCTTACATGGTGATTAAGTTGGTATAATAGTCAGGGCTCTGTAGGGAAACAGAACTGATAGGAGTTATCTGTAAATACTATGAGATTTTATAAAATTGTCTCATTCAAATGTGGAGCTGCATGAGTCCAAAGTCTCTAGAGCAGGATGCTAGCTAGTAGCTCTGATGAAAGTGTTTCATCATTTTTTTTTTTTGGGGGGGAGGGTGCATGGGCTGGTAATCCAATCTGGGTCTTCCACATAGCAGCTGAGCATGCTGCCACTGAACCAATGATGAAAGTTTTTGACAAAGGTTCTTAAACAAATTCCCCAGGAGAAGATGGGCTGAAGTAGAGATGAAAGTTTTCTCTTCTGACTGTCAAAGTCATCACTTCACCTTTTATGGTCTTCAGCTGATTGGATGAAACTTCTCTCATTGCTGAAGGCAATCTTCTCAATTGATAGTAGATGTAATCAGTCATAGAAACAATCAATTTACTGATGATTTAAGTCCATAAAATGTCCTCAACAATAGCAGTTGGGCCAGTGCTTGCTTGACCAGACAACTGGACAACATTGCCTGGCCAAGCTCATACATGAGCCTAACCATAACAGCTGGCCTGCTGAAATGGGTCTATAAGAGACCCAGTTCAGTAACTAATTGAAAGAGAATTGTTGAATGGGCACTCAGAAAACTAAGAAAGTATGATGGAAGCAGTTTTTCTCAGGGGCTCCCAATCTCTCTTGTAGCCTGTTAACATTAAGGTTTGGAATTTTACTATTAGTGTCATTCAGACCATTATTTCCAGAAGGGCTCTTCTAAAATGCAAGGATGTTCCTTAGAAGATGAGCACATTAGGTGAGCTTGTTAGGCTAACTAGCCAGTTATCTATGGAGCTAAGAAAGAAGGTTCCTGGAGGAATAGACAACCGGCATCCAGATGTTAACAGAGAAGGAGGTTAGAGAAAGAAAGGTCCTGAGATTGCAGTAGCATCTGTGCAAGGGAAGACTTGTGGCAATTTGATTTAGCACAAACATCCTAGAACAAGGGCTTTGTTGGGGTTGGAGGTGATAGCGATAATGGGAGTAGCTCCTGTAAAGGTGGGGCTACTTTTGTGGGGCTTTCTTAAGACAAAAGCAGCATATATCATAGCCTGATATGGAGTTTAATCTTCAGAGTAGCTCTTCGTGGAAATGGTGTCTTGGGATCCTAGGGCTGTAGTAACAGAATAGTAGACACTGGATGGCTCAAAAAAACCACAGACTTTTATTTGAAGATGCAGTTTTTATTGGTCACCCATTCGCCAAAGGGCACCCTGCATCTGCTGCCTCAAAGCCTCAGACTTTTAGTGTCTTTGGTTTCAGATACCACTTTGCCATCCACAGTCTTGTGGGTGGTGGTCTTGTGGATGGTTTGCATGAAGTTGCTGCTGTCCACGGCTTCATTGAGACTGAAGTCCTTCCCATCTTCCAGTAGGCGGCAGTAGGTGGTGAGCTTAGCTTCCAGCTTGACTTTGATGTTCAGCAGGGCCTCATACTCCTGGGCCTGGCACTGCCTCTCCGCCGAGGTCTGTGCCAGCTCTGTTCAGGTGCAGTAAGACCCCACTGAGCTGCTCCATCTCCAGGGTGTAGTGGGTTTCAGCTTTCCGCAGGCTGTTCTCTAAGCTGTTTTTCAGATTTCTCATGGAGTCCAGGTCGATTTCCAAGGATTGGGCAGTATATCTCAGCTGTGTGAGTGTCATCTCAGCAGCTACTATCTCAGCAGACTGAGAGGTGACCACGGTGGAGCTGTCTTCAATCTGTGAGCCTAGTACTTGTCCAGCTCCAGTTCGTTCTTCTGAGCCAACTTGTCATACTGGGCCCAGATGTCTGCCATGATCTTGCAAAGGTCCTGAGACTTGGGGGCATCCATCTCCACGAAAAACCACAGAAATTTATTACCTCATAGTAGTGGAGCCTACAAGTTCAAAATCAAGGCCTTGGTAGCACCGTGTGCCCCCTGAAACCTGTAGGGGAAAATCCTTCCTTGCTCTTCCAGCTTCTGGTGTTTACCAGCCATCCTTGGCATTCCTTGGCTTATGGATGCATCACTCCAATGTGTGCCTCTTTCATCTTCATATGGCCTTCTCCTTTGTCATGTCTGTGTCCAAATTTCCTCTTCTTATAAGAACACCAGTCATATTGTAACTAATCAGATCTTTAAAGATCCCATTTCCAAATGAGGTCACATTCATGGGATGGGTGTTTAAAATTTGAACTTAATGGTTTGGAGGACCCAATTCAACCTATAATGCCTGGTATGGAAAAAAGGTTTCATGTCAAGTCCAAACTCTGTTTGATTGAGGCAGTTCTCTCTCTTGGGTTGAGAGAAGTTCTGATGCCAAGTCTGGACTCAATGGAAACAATTCCATCATTTAATGATACTGGCCATGGGGCAAGAGTGGTTGTCTCAGCCTTACATTTTGCTGCATCACTGAAGATTTATTAAATCAGCAGTGGCAGTAACAGCTCAATCAAGACCTCACAAATGTGAGAAGGTCTTAGGATGCCAACCCAATGAACCTGTGAGGGTTCCTGGGAGCCTTGATGGGTCTAACTACATCTACTCATATATTTGTATTAACCTGGAAAACTGCTTCTTGGAGAGTAGGGGAAGTGATATTTTTAAAATTGCACTAGCATTTCCTACACATCTATTGGTGGGCCAGCTCCTTAGTGTTCACGTGGTGGTAGGATCTACTCTTATTAGTATTGCCCCCTTCCTGGGGTATCAGAGTGTTTTTTTAGTGTGGTAGATCAGCTGTATTATTTAGATGAATCAGTAGCACACACTGATTTATTGAAATTACTGTTGACATTTTAGCTGGGATTCTTTCTTGGTTTCTTCTCTAACACCAGACTAAAAGTTTTCATGTCCTTGAAAGAGGACTTTTGGGAAGGGAAAAATGAAGATAAAAAAGCATTGGATCATGTTCAGTGCAGTGAGTTTTCTTGAGTGCCTGCTATGTTTCTCATATTGCTGAGCACTTTGGAGGATACAAATGAAAGAGGGACTATATGGTTTCTACCATCTAGGTTCTCATCATTTATTAGGAGAGAAAAAGCACTCTTGTACAATATATGATACGCAGCCACTTACAGTGCTTTAGTAGTTTAGAAAAAGTCAGGAACCACTGGGCCTATTTAAAGAACTAAAATAGCTAAAGCCTGCTGCTGGCATTTTAGCAGTGAATGACTCTAAAACCTCATGAGAAAGGGGATAGGGAGAATAGAAGAGGCTTACTCAACTCTTATTTCCTCACCTAGGCAATGTTGCACAAATATAATGATATGGAACTCTGGAGAACTATGGGCAAATTATTTTCAGAAATGGAGGTGAAGGCAGTAATGGTGGAATATTATCCAGCCGTAGTTTCTGCCTGTTGCTCAAGCATCCACTCAGAAAGCTGAGAGCATGAGGTACTTCTCTGGCTACTGCAGCCCATTCCTGGGTGGTCACAGACCTGTGTGAAGCTCCAATATGCAGCTTGATTTCTGGCTTTTCAGATGAGCCCAGTCAAATGGCTGTCATAAGCAGGGAAAGGTGGAAAGTCACATATGGATTTCTTCTTTTCTCCTCATTGCTTCCTTCCTTCTCTGACCTCCCTGACCCTTCCTTATCTTTGTGCTGATTTCTCTCTCTCCCTTCCTTCTAGCTGTCTCAGCTCCTTTTCCTTAGCATTCCTGATGTCTTTTTCGTGGTGGTTATTTCAGTTTGCTAAAGCTGTTGGAATGCAATATACCAGAAATGGGTTGGTCTTTACAAAGGGGATTAACTAAGTTACAAGTGTACTGTTTAAGGCCATGAAAATGTCCAAATTAAGGCATCAACAAGAGGAGAACTTAACTCAAGAGAGACTGATCATGTCCAAGGTTTTCTCTGTCAGCTGGGAAGGCACGAGGTTGGTATCTCCTGGTCCTTTGCTCCCGAGTTGCATTGCCCTCAGCTTTTCATTCCAGTGGCTCTCTCTGCCAGCTCTCCATTCACCTCCAAGTGTCTGTGTCTAGGCATCTGCTCTCTGTACCAGCTCTGAGCTCTTTTCTTGTAAGCTCTTTTAAGGACTCCAGTAACCTAATTAAAACCCACCTCGAATGGCTGGGGTCACATTTCCATGGAAATAATCTAATCAAAAGGTCCCACCCACAAGACTGCATTAAAAGAGCATGGCTTTTCTGTGGTACATAACAGTTTCAAATGAGCACAGTTGTTCATGGCTGTCTACACACCATAGTCTCCATCAAAGCCTGAAGAAATAAAAAGAGAAAGAAGCTAACAGCTGCCAAGCAAGACCCTTTCCTTCCTTCCATGTTTGGAAAACCACCTTCTGGAATATAGCTTTTGAAGTGCAGGGGTTGAATTATCTTTGTTGCTTCATACACAGCCCATGTGCTAAAGAGATCATGAGAAGGACATCAGAGGAGTAACAGTCACGTCTCTTATCCAAAACACTCTGTGTTTCATCTGGATATGTGGTAATTGCTATATCATTCATTCATTCATTCACTGAATCAAGTGGTAAGCAGTGTCCCGATCCCACTAGGTGTTATAGGCCGTAATGAAAAGCTTGGTCTGAATTCTAAGAGCTGTGGGAGGCCAGGGGACAGAAAAGATCTGATTGGGCTGCCATGTGGGAATAGTTGAAAGAGGGCAAGAGCAGAAGCAAGAGATCAGTTAGGAAGCTAATGCAGAATTCCAGGGTAGCAAAAATGATGGTTTAGACCTGAAACAGACTAATTCTTGCCAAAAGCGTGTATTTGTTGGGCATGCTCCATTTTTCTCTCTCTCTCTCCTTTTTTTTTTTTTAGTTTATTTAAGGACTTTCTTCTATTTGTACAGTTAACCACAGTCATCATCTACTATAGGTTTCGCTGTGTTATACAGTCTTATATTTTATCCTCTAGCTTTCCTTCTAGTGACAAACAAGACCCTAGACCTTCCCTTTCAACCATACTCACAGCACTGTTAGTTATATTTATAGTATCGTGCTACCATCACATAGTATTGTACTATCCATTTCTCAACATTTGCAAGCAACCTGATTAAACATTCTTTACAAATTAAGTACCATCTGCCCATTCTCTACCCTCTTTTTATCTCCTAGTAACCTATACTTTAGATTTTAACTCTCAAAGTTTACTTATTCTAATTGGTTCATATTAGTGAGACTACACAATATCTGTACTGTCTGGCTTATTTCACTCAACATAATCTCCTCGAGGTTCTTAAACATTATTGCATACATCAGAACTTCATTCCTTCTTACAGCTGCATAATATTCCATCGTATGTGTATATCACAGTGTGTTTATCCTTCTTCCGTTGATGGACATTTGGGCTGTTTCCATTTATTTGCAATTGTGCATAATGCCATTATGAATGTTGGTATGTTGATGTCTATTCACGTCCCTACTTTCAGTTCTTCTGGGTATATATAGAGTAATGTTAAGCCCCATTTCTTACATTAGTAGCTGCCTTTGTTTAGGGCTACGGATTTGAGCATTCACATGCTTGGTGGTTAGTGCTGGCCAGCTCACCTGAAACCCTAGAAGGCAGCCCTCCCTGGGTCACCTAGATGGATCTGATATAATCTGGCCTTTTGGCCTTTCCTGTCTTGAGCGTGCATGAGGCTGCTTAGGATGTTTATTTGCCAACTTGGTTATTGTTTTGCTTACATTCCACTGGTTTCAAAAAATTTAAAAAGAAGAGATGTTGGAACTGATGGCTTAGTGCATTGTAAGATGCTGTTCCTGCCCATTTCGTGCTTTAATTACATTGTTGTGTGGGCTATTCCAGACGCTCCATCTGTTGACATAAAAATTGTAGTGTTTTGAGCATGAGGATGCCTGGGTTGGTCTGGAAAACACCATGTTAGCTGTCACTGCAAAGCTCTGGGCAAGGAAAGGTACATTATCACAGATATCAGCTAAGTGCTGGATGTATGTAAGCTAAGGAAAAAGATGTGGTATCTGCCTTCAAGAAACTTCAAATCTAGTTGTGTTATGCCACCTTTATTTTAGTTCTGACAGAAAGGGAAATACTTAAAATTATGGATTACTTTTCAAGTGCTGGCCTTTTGCATATACACCTCATTCAACCCTCACAACAACTCTGAAGAGGAGTTATTCTTACCCCTATTTTAGGATGAGGAAAGGGGCATCAGCATCTATTTCAGGTCAAATGGCGTTCTGTTCAGAGCCAGATTTCACTTCAAAGCCAATGGTCTTCCCACTTTCTACTATTGGATACTGCTTCACGAGGTGTCAGATGTCTTCTGTTTAAATATTTCCCTGACCCTTTACAATTGCAGGATCTTGGAAGAAAATGGTTTTAATTTCTCTGAACCTCTGTTTACTCATCTATAAAATAAGGATCTAGTATTTGCCTCAAAAGTCTTTTGTGAGCATATCAATGAAGTATGAATGAAAGTTCCTTGCACATAGTAGCTAGGAACCAAATTTTGTCAGTGTCCTTTCTTTTGTGATCCAGGATCACAGCAAGAGAATCTGTGATGTGATTTTAAGTTTTAGAACTCTAAGCAAGAGTGGCAAAGAGGTTCCTTTCTTTTTTTTTCCTTCTCAACCTCACAACCATTAGGAAAGCCCATGTTTTATGTTTGGGTTTAGGGAATAGGAGAAGGGGTCTTTCTTAGGCTGCAACATTGAGGATTTTATTTGCAGAGGCGTTTTCAAGCACACTGGCCCATCCCACCCAATTCAGGTAGCAACAGAAGGGGAAAGAGGCAGTAGTTTATAAAAGACTTAAAAATGGAGGTCTGGAATCCTGTCAGGTCAATTTTGTGTGTTCTTTGGAGCTAAAAGCGTTGCTATTTCCCCTTGAAGGATCTATACCAGGGTCAATATTTAACAAAATAAAGGGGCTTCATACTGTCTTTTCAGAGGGATCATACTTATTTTTTCAATCCTTGATGAAAACAAATTTGCCTTCCCTGAAACTAGATATTAAAGCTCTTTTAAGAGAGAAAAGAAGACAACCACCACCTTTCAGTCTGAAAATAACACATGGGTTGATGGTACTGCTAGTTTGCTATAAAATGGTCCATAATAAACATCTGAGCAACGAAAGAAACTACCAGCCTGAGGAGAAGAAAAGGCCAAAAGGCTGATCTTAATTACCGAACTATATTGTATTGCTCTCTGAAATTCTATTAGAGTGGATTATGGAGGCCACATTTGGAGCAGATTTTTAGCCAACCGTGTTGCCTGTGGTTTATTAAAATCATCAAAATACAACTGATTGCTGGACTTTTATTTTTCTTCCCTAACATGCCTTCTGCTTTGGACCAAATCTTGTCTGATATATAGGAGCACCCAGAAACCTTGTTTGAATGATCAAATTTCATCTTGGCTCCTTGGTTACTTCTCTCCCAACTCTGTCTTCCTATAATATGATTTATTCTACACAAGAAGCCAATCACCAACAATTTCATGAAAGCTCTGCAAGAGATACTAGCAGTATGTTTACAGAGTCATATGGGTTTGAAAATTTTATAAAAGCAAGATGTTTTAAACGCAACTGCTCAAGAACGCTCTTTGCCCTCATCACCCTTGGCCTCATCTTGAGTGATATCTGAAAGATGGGCATTTTGGGATCTGCCTAAGAGTAAGTTCAGTTGTGGGTACCTGTAGTTTAGTAGGATGCTTTTATGTAGTTTGCAGCCGTCCCTTTCCTAGCCATCTAGGACTCTTCCAGCCCACTGACTGACTTGCCTAGCCTGAGATGTGAGTGAAGGTGAAGGCCAAAGGTCCAATGGATATGGACCAATTCTCCAGCATTCATCTGGAAGTACAGGGGTACTGGAGAAGAAACACGATTCAAATAAAAGTTTGAGAAGCTCAACTATAAAAAAAATCTTACCTTTATTGGATATAAAACTGTCTGCAGAAGTTTGATGTCTAGCCAAATATATTCTGTCCATTGATGGAATATACTCAATGCAGAATATACAGTTATAAACTTGCTGTATATTTTTTCTTTTTTTCATGAGAATAGCAAGGAATAGATTTTAAAGGAATTCCTGTGTTTGTAGGGCACATACCTGTATGTGATACTACAAATTGTAAGAATGCTTGTGTGAGAAGATGTATGTTTTCCTGCATCACATTCTGGATCACATCCCATTGTATTTGTTGCATCTTGTTCTCATAAAGCATAGTGGTTTCAGAGGAAAGGACATGCAAAATTCCCACTGATGCAAGAAAAATTCCCTGAAAATCAAGTTTTAGGGGCAAAACTCTCACACACACATTCATCAAGAAGTCATGGTATATGTACTTGAAAATATGAGGAGTATATTGAATATATATAAGTTGTTCAATTATCCAATTATGTAACTCAATTCAGTATAGTAGCATTTTTGTTTGTTTGTTTATATACTGTATGGTGGGGGTTACATTTCATTTTTTCCATGTAAGTATTCCCTTATTGCAGCACCACTTCTTGAATTTTTGTTGGTTTGGTTTTTCGTTTGTTTGTTTTGGAAAGTGCATGGGCCAGGAATTGAACCCGGGTCTCTTGCATGGCAGGCAAGAATTCTACCACTGAGCTACCTTTGTACCCTCTTGTAGTAGCATTTAATTGCTCTGTGTTTTACTTAATTTCAGGTTAATTTTGTAATTTTTTTCAGATATGACAAGAAGAAAGTATTCGTATTGAAAAGCAAAAGTATAAATCAAAAGGAAAACATTTGTAGTATTTGTCAACCTAAAAAAATTGTAAAGAAAACTACAGACCAATCTCCCTAATGAATATAGATGCAAAAATCCTCAATAAAATTCTAGCAAATCGTATCCAACAACACATTAAAAGAATTATACATCATGACCAAGTAGGATTCATCCCAGGTATGCAAGGATGGTTCAACATAAGAAAATCAATTAATGTAATACACCACATCAACAAATCAAAGCAGAAAAATCACATGATCATCTCAATTGATGCAGAGAAGGCATTTGACAAGATTCAACATCCTTTCCTGTTGAAAACACTTCAAAAGATAGGAATACAAGGGAACTTCCTTAAAATGATAGAGGGAATATAGGAAAAACCCACAGCTAATATCATCCTCAATGGGGAAAAATTGAAAACTTTCCCCCTAAGATCAGGAACAAGACAAGGATGCCCACTATCACCACTATTATTCAACATTGTGTTGGAGGTTCTAGCCAGAGCAATTAGACAAGAAAAAGAAATACAAGGCATCAAAATTGGAAAGGAAGAAGTAAAACTATCACTGTTTGCAGATGATATGATACTATACGTCGAAAACCCAGAAAAATCCACAACAAAACTACTAGAGCTAATAAATGAGTACAGCAAAGTAGCAGGCTACAAGATCAACATTCAAAAATCTGTAGCTTTTCTATACACTAGTAATGAACAAGCTGAGGGGGAAATCAAGAAACGAATCCCATTTACAATCGCAACTAAAAGAATAAAATACCTAGGAATAAATTTAACCAAAGAGACCAAAAACCTATATAAAGAAAACTACAAAAAACTGCTAAAAGAAATCACAGAAGACCTAAATAGATGGAAGGGCATACCGTGTTCATGGATTGGAAGACTAAATATAATTAAGATGTCAATCCTACCTAAACTGATCTACAGATTCAATGCAATACCAATCAAAATCCCAACAACTTATTTTTCAGAATTAGAAAAACCAATAAGCAAATTTATCTGGAAGGGCAGGTTGCCCCGAATTGCTAAAAACATCTTGAGGAAAAAAAACGAAGCTGGAGGTCTCGCGATGCCGGACTTTAAGGCATATTATGTAGCCACAGTGGTCAAAACAGCATGGTATTGGCATAAAGATAGATATATAGACCAATGGAATCGAATAGAGTGTTCAGATATAGACCCTTTCATCTATGGACATTTGATCTTTGATAAGGCAGTCAAGCCAATTCACCTGGGACAGAACAGTCTCTTCAATAAATGGTGCCTAGAGAACTGGATATCCATATGTAAAAGAATGAAAGAAGACCCGCATCTCACACCTTATACAAAAGTTAACTCAAAATGGATCAAAGATCTAAACATTAGGTCTAAGACCATAAAACAGAGGAAAATGTAGGGAAATATCTTATGAATCTTACAACTGGAGGTGGTTTTATGGACCTTAAACCTAAAGCAAGAACACTGAAGAAGGAAATAAATAAATGGGAGCTCCTCAAAATTAAACACTTTTGTGCATCAAAGAACTTCATCAAGAAAGTAGAAAGACAGCCTACGCAATGGGAGATAATATTTGGAAATGACATATCAGATAAAGGTCTAGTATCCAGAATATATAAAGAGATTGTTCAACTTAACAACAAAAAGACAGCCAACCCAATTACAAAATGGGAAAAAGACTTGAACAGACACCTACCAGAAGAGGAAATACGGATGGCCAAGAGGCACATGAAGAGATGCTCAATGTCCCTGGCCATTAGAGAAATGCAAATCAAAACCACAATGAGATATCATCTCACACCCACCAGAATGGCCATTATCAACAAAACAGAAAATGACAAGTGCTGGAGAGGATGTGGTGAAAGAGGCACACTTATCCACTGTTGGTGGGAATGTCAAAGGGTGCAACCACTGTGGAAGGTAGTTTGGCGGTTCCTCAAAAAGCTGAATATAGAATTGCCATACGACCCAGCAATACCATTGCTGGGTATCTACTCAAAGGACTTAAGGGCAAAGACACAAATGGACATTTGCACACCAATGTTTATAGCAGCGTTATTTACAATTGCAAAGAGATGGAAACAGCCAAAATGTCCATCAACAGAAGAATGGCTAAATAAACTGTGGTATATACATACGATGGAATATTATGCAGCTTTAAGACAAGATAAACTTATGAAGCATGTAATAACATGGATGGACCTAGAGAATATTATGCTGAGTGAGTCCAGCCAAAAACTAAAGGACAAATACTGTATGGTCCCACTGATGTGAACCGACATTCGAGAATAAACTTGAAATATGTCATTGGTAACAGAGTCCAGCAGGAGTTAGAAACAGGGTAAGATAATGGATAATTGGAGCTGAAGGGATACAGACTGTGCAACAGGACTAGATACAAAAACTCAAAAATGGACAGCACAATAATACCTAATTGTAAAGTAATCATGTTAAAACACTGAATGAAGCTGCATCTGAGCTATAGGGTTTTTTTTTTTTACTATTGTTACTACTTTTATTTCTTTTCTCTATATTAACATTTTATATCTTTTTCTGTTGTGTTGCTAGTTCCTCTAAACCGATGCAAATGTACTAAGAAACAATGATCATGCATCTATGTGATGATGTTAAGAATTACTGAGTGCATATGTAGAACGGTATGATTTCTAAATGTTGTGTTAATTTCTTTCTTTTTTTTTCTTTCTTTCCGTTAATAAAAAAATAAAAAAAATAAAAAATAAATAAAAATTGTAATCTGTTGTGATTTCTTTACTCATTCTAGATAAATATTCAGTTTTGTATCTAATTTTATTTTTTTTCTTTGAAGAGGGACACAAACTGTGTATAAACTTTGAGTCGCATAAATCCCAAATCCTCTTGTTCCACAGCTACACTCTCCCACGTGGACTAATCAGTAGTATCTGAGAGTACAAGCGTAGAGAGCAAGCTACATGCAGGAATAGAAAGAGAATGGGTTTTGGGTCTGATAAACCTGGATTATGCCAGTTATGTCCTTATGAGCTGTGTGGCTTCAACACATTTCTTAGCCTCTCTGAACTTCATTTCCCCCAGCTGTAAAGCTTGGATGATAATACTTGCATAGGATTGTTGTCAGACGTCAAAGAAGCTCCTTAGCGTAGGAGCTAACTTTATGAGCTCTCAATAAATGTTATTTCCCCTTTTTCCTTAAACCTTTCCAACCATTTGCAGGTTTATCTTTAGTCAGAGGACATATTTTACCTTTTCAAAATGAACTTTGAAGAGAGTTGGGGTCTCCCCCATGATTTTTGTCTTTGACAAACCTTAGACGAAATGAATCACTATAGTATTTTCTCCAGATAGAGGGCAAAGAATGAAGTATTCTCATCAACCATGTAAAGTATAAGGCCAGAAGTATTCCAGTTCAGTGTGTCTGTCACCACACACACACACACACACACATATATACAGAGGCATAAACATGCACTCATTTATATGACCCAAACAAAAATTAGTTTGTTTATATAACCCCATCTATCAATCAAAAGATATTTATGAGAAACAAAGCCTAGGGTCAGATGCTTTATTGCAATGTGATATTGGAACCTGGGAACTAGGATTTGCCCTTCTTGAGATGTCCTAATGAGCCGTGGTGTGCTGGAATAGCCCAGTCTTCCTGAGGTTTGCTTCTGCCACCTGCTAACTGAGATAGCCTCTGCAACAACGTGGCGATGGGAGCTGGAAACAGAGTAAGCTAAATAATGACTTGTCAAGGTATGACAGCTCTTGTGGCAGGCGAGGCTACGGACTCTGATGCTGGACTATGAACTCTTTCCTTGAAGGTGGGATCTACCTGATTATTATTATCAGTGTGTGTGTGTGCGCCTATCAGGGCTAGTATGTAATGGGTGTTCGTAGTATTTATTGACTTGCTTTATAATCCACATACATAGAAGTAAAGTGAAAGGCTTTTTTATGGTCAATTAATCTTTTTTTATAGTGAATAATAACAGATATACAAAAAAGCAATAACTGTCAAAGCACATTGTGACAATTAGTTGTAGAACAGATTTCAGAATTTGGTGTGGGTTACAATTCCAGAATTTTAGGTTTTTACTTCTAACTGCTCTTAAACACCGGAGACTAAAATATAAACATAATGATTCAGCAGTCATACTCATTTGTTAAACCCTACCTTCTGAATTATAACTCCTCCTTCTCCTTTGATCTTTCTCCCACTCGTTAAGGGTATTTGGGTTCTGCCCATTCTAACTATTTCATGTTGGAAGGGGCTGTCGATAATATGGGGTGGTGGGTGGAACCAGTTGATATTCTGGAAAGGCTGGGCCCCCTGTGTTTTAGGACTTTCCTGGCCTAGGAACCCATCTGGTGGTTGTAGGTAAGAGAAAGATTTTTAAGGTACTCAAGAGGACTTTCCTTTTTGAAAGCAAATCATGGCTTTTGATTAATAAGCATGATGATTTTTGCCTCGTGCCCTGCTGCCTTAGAAGAGTGGGAATACTTTTGAAACGGCGTGTCAGAAGCAGTCTATTTCACACACTTTCCCTATAAGTGATTCCTTCTCTGTGTGAAGGAGACCAAACTTAAGCAAATCCAGGGAAGTCTGGGAAGTAAGCATACTTGTCAAGACGAAACAACCGCAAGGGGATGGCTAGCTGAGTGGAGACCAGAATAGACTGCAACCCACAGAGAGTTAGAAAGAAAATCTGTTCTGAGATTCCATCTTTACCCCGTCACTGGCACACCCGCCTGATTTCTTATGAAGAGAAATTGTGGACTCAATAAGAAAACACCTGTTTCATACATGTCATAATGAGTTCTACATTTGCCTCTGAACTGTTAAAGAAACCTATGTGCCTATAGCTTATCCATTGTTTTACTGTGGGCCCTCTTGGTTAATATTCCTACTTTCTGAATGGTTGTGTTAAATAAACTCACTCTGGTGGTGTTAAGTGAAGCCATCTAATGTGGTTAACATCTTGGTGTCTGGGCAAGGTCTACCCAGGGTCAAGACTCTTTGGCCACACACACTCACTCACTCACTCTTCTTTGTTTAAAAATATTTATTGATGCCTCTTGTGTGTCAGGCAATGTGCTGAGCCCGAGGATTTAGGGCAGGCACGAACCTATCCTTCTGGGAGCTTCCAGTGTTGAATAAATGAATGCCGGAGGCATGTCTCATGCTTGCACATTGCAGGAGACTTAGGGCTTACCCAGCAGTATTTCCAAAAGAGGCTGATCTTGCTGCTTCCTACACTTGCTCTTCCAAAGGGCAAGACAAGCTCAGGACAAATGTCTCATTCATTGTCTTTTGGATCACTTAAAATAGATCAATTAACTGATCACAGACAACAACAGAAAAAGTTCAAGGAAACGATGATCTCTTAAATAGTCACTTTTTTCTTTCTTTTTCTTTTCTTCTTCTTCTTTTTTTTTTTTTGGTAATGCCTCTGGTGTCATTTGAACATTTGGGGTACTAGCCATAAAGCTTTTTAGGAGCCAGGTACCCAGAATGTTAGACACTGATTTTTCTACCATCAGAAAATGTTTTTGAATCCTGTTTGTTCTTGTTTTTGTTGTATCAGTAGTATCTGAATAGCAGCTCATTGTAAAAAATGTTCAAATTAAGAGAGGTTTGTAGAAGTAAAGTCATACCTGATACATGTGTTGTTGTTTTTTTAACCTGAAGCTCTTATGAGATTATATACATTCTTTCTAAAAAAAAAGGAAAGCTCAGGATACCTTATTTTATAACTCTTAAAACATTCATATTTTCTCATCTGTAATGTGGGGATAAGAAGAGCCCACTCTTTGGGGTTATGATGATTAAATGAGATGGCATTCAACCAACATTACTTTCCTTTTACTTCCCCCAGAAAGATGTTTTACATGGTCAATATCTGAGACAAACACCTTCTGCTTAAGAAATTGGTGACTAGTTAAATAGTTCTGAAGGACAGAAAGCTATCTTGCTTTCCTCTATCCTTCCTGTAAGTATGACATGACTATTCCTTCGAGTTAAATGAACAGGTTTTATAATCAGACAAACTGGGTTTAAATGCCATTTTAAAAATCACTTTAACTGTAAATATGTGTCCTAACAAAAGTTACTTGACTTCTACATGCCTGAGTTTTCTTAATTGGAAAATGTTGATAATTACAATTTCTACCTCATAAAGTTGTTGAAGGGTACTAAATGAAATAGAACATGTGAAGTACTTAGCACTGAACTTGGTGCTTTTTTTTTAAATGTGTCTCCCTACATGTGTCTATTTCTTTATCTATACAAACACACCAACCCAGAGACAGACATATGGTATGTGCATCATAGGGAATTCTGTTCACAACAGAATTAAAATAGCCACATTTTAAAATGCTAACTCTCAAAAGGAATAAAATACTTTATAGAAATGTGTTGAGAATTTTGAGGCCCTGAATAATAACTGCCTTTAATTGCAACCATTTTGCTTTGGACAGAGATTGCAAGGATGCATTTTAATTCTGGTTGAAAAATAGTATTGAAATCACCCTAGACTTATTTTGTCAAATTTTTAGTACTTAGGTATTTGGAGTTATTGAGGTTTACTCTTTGTATGCTCCAGAACATTAGTTGTTTTAGACTAGACTGTGGCTAGTTGAATAAAAATTCTGCTGTTCATCCATTCTTCTCCTACCAGCAGGTGTCATTATGGAAATATGAAAATACTGTAAATTCCAAAGTTGTAGAAACTGGCTGTGAGAAAGAGAAGTGGCATGCTGGATATTAAAAAAACAAAAAGTGACAAAATCGTTTGGCACAATCAAGGTTGGCATGTTTAATGACCAATTTGGCAGTGTTCTATAATACAAAGTGATTGGCACAGAATTTCAAGGCACATACTTAATTGTAATTAGATTAAGCTAATATTTACAAAGACCCACTCCAGGCTCAGAGGGGTCCTAAAGAAAAGTAAGGCATGATTCTTATACTTAAGGAACTGAGAAGATTTTGGGGGAGAAAATAATACATGCATGAAATAATTAGGTAACAGAATGAGTCAGTCCTTTTTAACATGCCAGAGGGAAGTGCATGGATGGATGAAATTTGCAGAACTTCTTCCTGGAGGGGCTAGGTATTAGTGCCAATTATAGATTAATCAAAAAATAATCTTTACATAGTCAAGTGGAGAGGAGCTTCAAAATTATGTGGTAACTTGATAGCGTGTGCCTCCCTTTCTTGCTAACTTCCATCATCCATCTCTCTCTACACATCTAAAGTCATAATCATAATAATTACATATATATATCACATATCCAAGGATGTAACAGTTTACTGACATCAACTGACTAAAGCAATCAAGACTCCTTGAGTCTCTGTACCCAGATCTCAGAGAACTCTCAGTAATGACTGAGTGAAAGATAATAGCACCAAGGGATAGAGTATTTGCAACCCTTCGTACATTTGTTGTTAGAATGTATGTTGATGTTATACTGAACCACCTCAGGTTGAATAATTCAGAAAACCGGATTGAAAACCTGAGGCTGAGAAGTTGACAACCTAGATCCTAAAATCTTCTCTTTTAATAGCCCAGCCAAGGAGATTTGTCTTAAAATTCTTTGTGGCATCCTGTGTTATTCCAAGATTGTGTACACAAAGATATTAATGACATGATAATTCATCTAAATAGAATTGTGCTTAATTTTAGGCAAAAAGATGTATATCCAGTTCTTTATTTCATTATCTTATTCAGTAAGTTGTTTCTGTGGTAGTAATCAATCTTTTCTAAAGAAAGAAGTTTGTTTACTATACCTCCCATATTAATTCTTTTTATCTGAAGACCATTATTACTTTACCGGAAGCTACATACTGAAGCTGAGGTTCTCAGCTTACTTTCGGTCACTTTCTTGCATCTCCAGCTACTTAGTGGACTTCCCCATTTTTATTTTCTTTTGGCTCCTCCAACTCAACTTGTCAAAAGGAAAATCAACATTTTTTTTACCTGTAAACTACGACCTTTATCTGGCCTTCCCTTTTGTCTCAATGGTCTAGTTTTCCAGGCTAAAAGACTTGATGCTTTCTTTTCCTTGACCCTTTCCCTTATAGAATCAACCAACAAATTACCTATACTTCCTTTGTGGCCTTTGACAGCAATTTTTTTTCTTCCTTTCCATTCCCATTCCCATCTGCAGGCTAGACCATGCATGGGTGAAATAGCTTCCTAGATCCATCCTGTTACTGGTTTCTCCTCTTTTAACATATCCTACTCATTTCAAGCTGATTAATCTTCTTGCACCCTACTTCACCCATGCCATTTTACTACTCAGAAGCCTTCACTGACTTCTTTCGCCCAGGTAGAATCAGGTGCAGCATCCGTGACCCTCACCTCTCTGGGCTCTGACCTATGTGTAGGACCTTATTGTCCATCACTGAAGACTTATTCATGAAATAACCATTCTTTGAGTGCCTGCTCTATGGTAGGCCTCAGGTTAGGTGCTGGGGATGCACCAGTGAACCAAACAGACTGGTCCCTTATTCCACGGGATTGATTTTGGAGCTAAGTGATTCTTTTGTTCAAGACAGAATGGCCTCTTTCACCTTGGAAACTGGCTGCTTCATCTAACCTTAATTTACCCCAAACCCATTGGTGAACAACCGAGTCTCCATATGCTAATTCTCCAATAATCATTTTGGCCAAATAATAAGTGTGCTGAGTACGTGAAAAATTTTCTTTTGAAAATTTAATTTTTGCCCTGGTATAACTGCAGTTATTTATTCTCTTGGGAATTTATCAGTTAACACTGCCAAATATCAACTTTGTCTGAGTTTCGTATTCTAGACTTTGAGCATATCTAGAATGTTCAATATTTTCTACAGAATGGTTGGGGTTTTTAAAAACACTGATTGCCATCTTAATTACTTTTGCCCCTGACTCTGTCTCTGTCCTTGCTTCTGCCTCTGCCTTTGTCTGTGACCCTGCATTGGCCTCTGGTGGAGCAAAGACTGTGACAAATTGTTCTAAACTTTGTGTAAAGTATTTGTCAGATGATTATTCATCAAATTGGCTAGTCATTGGATTAGTCGTTGGTTTTCAAAACATTAAAACATTTCTTCTGTTCCTGGTAGTAAATCAAAGGGAAATTTTTCCTCACATTTCTCAGTCCTCCCCTCTCTTTTTGAACCATAATATTTTTTAAAGTAGCTCTATTGATTTGATTTGTTTTTAGCAGTAACCTTATATCTTGTGACCATGACCAGTAATTGGTTGGTTAATCAAAGAAGCTGCTTAAAATGGGGAATCATGGAAAATGTTGCAGACACATTTTTTAAAATAGAACACTTCTCTAAAAAATGATAATGATGATGAATATGTAACTATATGATGATGTCATGAGCCATTGATTGTATACCATGTATGGAAGGTTTGTGTGTAAAGAATGTTTGTGTTTGTATGTTGTTTTACAAATAAAAATATTAAAAAAAAATAGAATACTTCAATGCACAGTCTATTAAACAACCTTTTAGTGTAGTGTCAAAACATTTTCTTTGAAAATGGGTTGGTTGATTATTCATATCATTTCTCTTATATACACCACACTCATAACGAATCACTTGTGATTTCCAGTTTCAATTTCTTTAAATAAGAGCACGATCTTAAAGACACTGGAATACAGCCTGTGTGTAGAATCCTTGTGTATTTTCTTTATTTTTCCATGTCATTAACAGTTGTCTTACTCCCAAATTAAGAACATATTTTCTCTGTGACTCATCTTTAGTGATTCTCCGAAAGAATTCAATTTACTTTTTCAAAGACACACAACTCTTTTTTGTGGTCCTATTTCATCGGCTAACATGCTATTTAATTGAATTATGGAATTATAATAGAAAAACCAGTGGCACACCTCTACCATTTGGCCCCTGGTCAGCCTACGACACAACTGGTGGTTGGATGCTCGCTGTGGAGGGTGCAGCGGTATCTGTCAGCATGTTTCCTGCACTCACAGGGAGCACTGCCTAACCAATAGCCATTTAGTGGAGGTGGGTTAGGAGTGCTTTTACTTTATTTTTCATCCTTAGAGACAAAGGTGTGTTCTTGCTTACTGTCTTCTAATGAAGTAGGAGTTGAGCTGGGATCCATCTGAAATTGGAATTGGATCTGAAAGGACAGGAAAAGGAAATATTTATACTGAGTGTATGGTGGCATTGCGGTGTCAGAGATTCAGCACCTGTGGGTCTGGGCTGGGGAAGGTGATAGGAAACAGGGTCACAGACTGCCACAGTCAGCAACGTCACCTCTGGAAAAATGAATTTCTGCTCATGACCACCTGTGCCAGGAACTCCAGCCCCCTACCAAGGGTGGCTATGCAGCATGCATTCAAGCTGCAACCAATTCTGCTTTTCACTCATTGCAGCCCACCCTCTGAGGGAAACCCCTTGGGGGCCTTTCTGCCCTCACCCTCCATGCAAGGGTCCGCTAGCGGCTTTCTGTCTGCACCTTCTCCCCTTCTTCAGTGTGTGTGTGTGGGAAGGAATTGTGCATGGAGGGGTAAGGATCAGGGCTACATGCCTCTGCAGTGCATCCACTAGAACTTCCTCAACGTTTCTGACAGTGGACGCACCCTTCCTCATTTCCAGTCCTGACGCAGGCCTTTCCCCGTCTTTATACTCCCATTTGTCATTTCCCTGGCAGTCCACTATAAGGGTTTCTAAACCTGTCATCATTTCACCCTAATGCTCCCTTCCTCTTATGTTACTTTAAGCTCTTGGACTGGTCTGTGCAATGTCTTCTTCCTCTGTTATAATCAGATGACTGACACGCTCTGCGTTAGGGTTAGTCAATCAGCAGTCTTCTAGTTCTTAGTGTTCTCCCCATTATAAGGTAGTCTTCCTAATCAGACTCCAGGCAATGGAGTAATAATTATGATATATTATTTTGTGCTGTGCTTTATGGCTTTACCGTGGTTTATCACCTCATTATTTGAGATAAACAAACAGACTGCTTGAGCGGGATGTCTTTGGGGAAAAAAATATTAACTGGGGCAAGAAAGGAGCTGTTTTCTGTTTTCTGTTCTCCCGCCTTCTTGGAGTCCTGGACTGTGTAACCTTTTGATTATTCCTTCTCTCAGCCTCACCTCATACAGGTATGGGTACATCAGGATATTAGCTTGCTGGTGCTCACTGTGATTATTTTAAAAAAAAGATACAGTTTTGGCAGAAGGAAAAAAGAAAGATCAATAAGCAATGTCAAGAAGAGCAAGCCTTAGTGTCAGTCTTGAGGACAGCTTTCAGAAAATGGTGGCTGCGATTTCCTAATCTTTGATTTTGTGTTCTAGCTGCCTAAATCTGTATTGTCGCAGATAGGTTCTTTTTTTTTTTTGGCCCAGATCAAAGAGAAGATGGATTCTGTAGCTTCGGAAGAGCATTTTCTCTATTTGCTTAACCACAGGCAGAATCAGATCTTTTGAGAAATGGAAACTGGGCTGCAGGCGTCTTTCTCCCATCAGAAGATGAAATGGAGCCCCACTCCGTCTCACCACAAACAACCCCTGTGTGATGTTAACTGGTGTTGAAATCCCATAGACTCTGTCCTCAATCTCTGAATGTGAAAATCTCTTGTAATATTATAAATTACCCTCCCTGGCTTCCTTTTTTTTTTTTAAACTATAGTGAATAATCCAGGTGTTCTCGTATTTCTGTTAAAATGTCCCTTCAGGGATCTGCAAGGAAAATGAAGTGTTGTCTTACCACCGAACACTGCGCGAATCCAGTCTCCGCTTTGATCTGACCACATCTGCAGCAATTCTCCTGGCCCACAGCTATGGTCGTATTCTTCTCTTTTGATGGTCTCCAGGGCTGGGAGCCTCTGAGGGCTTGTAGGTGGGGATGGTCCCATGAACCTCCATTTAGAAAAGCTCATGCATCTCCCCAGTTTATTGAGGCAATAAGCCTCAACAAATAAAGAGTTGGAAACACTCTCCTCTAAGGCAGGCTAAAATGAGAAAAGCTCAACAGAATTTTGCTACTCACATATTAGAAATTCTCAGTATTTGTTGAATGACGAGATGAATGGATGCTATTCCGACTCACTCTCTCTGGCTGCAACCTCTGTCTCCATTTACCTCTTCAGACCTGACTTCTCTGTCTCCATCCCTTCATTGTCACTGTCCCGTCATTGCTCTGCCTTTGCTTCTCTAGCCCAGGGGTAAAGGGGGCCCCAAGTCTAAGTATCATCATCCTAGGCTGGGGTGGGCTGATGGCAATTAGAAGACAGAAAACGAGTATTCTGCAGGATGCTTCAGAATGAGGCTGCTGTATAGCTTCTCTCAAATGCCTCAGAAAAACCTGCTTCTGCTTCTACCTGTCCTGATGCCTGGGTAGGCTGGGATGGGCTTTCAAGATCCAAGTCAGGCTCTAATGTTTTGTAAGCCACATGCCTTAAGTTAGCTTTGTTCATACCACATCTCCTAGTCTGTCAATCCCTTGGATGAATTGCACACTCTTGACCTGCAACTGGGGGATGTTTTCCTCCATCTACTCAGCTTTTTAAAAGCATGATTTGTGTCTGTTGCCATGCCATTTCTGGCCTTCATATGGCTACCACTTTCTGTTAAATCAGAAAGAAAACAGACTGTGGCTTTTCTTGGCTAAACCCCTCTGGGGCAGTGTGTACCCTGGAGATAATTTTTTCCTTTCTCCACCTTTAAGATAATTCTGAGGATTGAAGGGGAAGAAGGTATCTTACACACTTTCAGTCAAGTATATTTGTTGGGGAGGGTGTGGTAAAAATTCAAGCAGATTTAGAGTGAGTGACACTGGGTTTTCAATTCCAGGGTATAATCCACCACTTTTTTTTGCGCCTTCTCCCCACTCCCCGCCCCCTTTTTTTCTTCTGAATAGAGTCTTATCAAATGCTTGTTTAACTTAAACAAATACAATTAGACCAGATAATTTTGCCCTCCGTTCCAACCAGCAAGTATTTGCTCTGGAGTGTGCAGGAGACGAAAGTAAAGATCCTCCATCCCCTTGGTTCTCTTAGTTCCTATGTGAACTTTTCATCATACAGACTGTGATTGCAATGCTGATTGGTACCATATGTACCATTGTCTCTGAACAGAAGTTAGGTCCCACCTCTGGTCTCATCTAAAGACATAGTTATCTGTTCTAACTTTGGAGGAAAATCTGGATGTGTTGGACTTAACTGACAGCTGGATATTTCCAACACAGTGTATTCCTCTAGGGGATTTTCAAGGGGTCGCTTTTATCATACATTTTCTTAGCCTTAAGCATTGGCTTTAGAATCTAACTGCCACCTAAAGTATGACGCCATACTGGTATCGGACACCTCTTTGATGGTGGCTTTTGTGACAAGGTGATTCTCAGACTGGTGACATTTTGTATTCTTTTTTTTTTTTTTTTTTGGTCTGAAATGTTTTCTAGTGTTCTGAGGTGAGCTGGTATTTGTTACCTTCTCTACCTTTTCCATTTATGGTTTATGTATGCTTTCTAATGATCTGGAACATTATGGAGGTCCCTTATAGCCATGCCTGGAGCCATCATGTTGAACTCATCCCAGTTTGCTTTTTAAGATTTAATTGATGGCTGCTGGATATCACAAGCTACTAAGAGTCATAAAAATAAGGTAGGCTATCTAAGAATAAACACAAAAGTGTCAACGCCCAATCCTTCCACCGTTCATGAGAATGACCCCACTGTTTATTGTGAACTGTAGGTTGCTGTAGTAACAGGAAAGATCTACATTGGTGGGGCACTGGAACAGATGTCGTGGCCTGCAGAGGTGCTTTGCCTAAATGACTCCTTGTATGGTCTAGTCTCTTTGTATTGTAACGTTTAAAGAGTCAAGAGTCCAACTTATCCTTGTGAGATTAAGCCACTTGCCCTAGAATCCTGATGAATAAATTTTCCACATCTGTAAGAAAGGTTTGTTCTTTTGTACTCCTTTGATCTGGGCTTGAGACTTCTCTCTTACTCTCCTGTTTGATATGAGATGTTCGGTCAAGTCATCTAAGACCTGCAAACCAGATCCGTCTGCTTTCACTCTTTCACTTCATCAGTGAGGTCACTGTGAAGGGAGGCCCAGGTTTCAGTTCCAGTGTATGTCAGACTGTGGACCCAAAGTCACACTCCACACTTCTCTTGATTTCTTCTTAGAAACAAAGTTGTTTAAAACGGCCTGTTCCTGAATGTCATATGAAGCAGATTTAGGGGTAAATGGCCCTGACAGAATGTGGTATGCCAAATGTGTGACTATGGGGTGTATAATGGGAGGTTGGAGGGGAGCTGTGACCAGCTTTTTTCCTAGTCTGGGTGTGACTTCCACCCCAAATCGTTCTTGGAATTATTGCCAGTGGGATGAGAGCACAGCATTTGACTATGGCTGGAGAAGGGGAAAGTAATTAAGACTACTTGATGATGTATCATTATCCTCTTCACAACCTTGTTCTAAAATTTTTAGAGGCATCCAGAATTCAGGGACCTATAACTTGCAATTCAAATTCATGCATGTGTATTGGTATTACCTGATGGATATGGTAATGATTTTGGAGTTCTGTGAAAGGAAAGACTCAAGAAAATTGTGATATAATGATTTATTTTGGGTGTTTTCCTCAAAAGTTAGATGATCTCCTCAGCCTCACTGATATCCTGTGCATATTCTTTCTATCGCTGTCCTTAGCATTAGGAAATAATGTGACAGCTCTTTCTCTGTTCTTTGAAAAGATGATATCCTTTTTGTTCTTCAGAAGATACTCGTACCCACTCCATAAAGTCTCTAATGGAATCATCCACCTCAAAAGGAACAATTTGGCCAGAGTTTCTGCCTGAGTGATAGTCTAAAGGAATCCTGTGGGTTTTTTATTTTTATTTTTTTCCATTAGTTTCATCTAACTTTGGTTGTCTCAGAATAGAGTAATGGAACTGACTCACCTCAGTAGGATGCCTTTTGGCCTTTGCATTATCAGCTTTCTTCATCTGAGAATCTGACTGTGAAAGAAGTCTGCCAACAAATCATTGCTTGGTGCAGTTGGTGGAGTTATTTGGGTCACAGCACAGGGAAATACCTCTAGGGTGGAATGGGCCTTCTGAGTGAGGGACTCTTTCTTTCAGAGTGACTTGAAGAAGAGGGGTGAAGATGCAGCTCCTAAGTTTTTAACCCACTTAACTGGAGGCCAAATATTTTGTAATGGTGTTACTTCTGTGGCAAACCTTCTCAGTGATGTTTGGCCTGGTAACTGGCCCAAAAGAAAGACTCTAGAGAAAGACTGGCTTAACTTGAAGCCCATGGTCATTTTTATTCCTGTTCTTTGTGCCTTCAGGTCAGACTCCAAGCTGGGTCACCAGTTCCTCCTCCATCCAATCCTCTTCTTCTGTGTGGTTGGTGGCTGGTTCTGGTGTGCCCTACTTGTCCCAGACCCTGTCCTGGCCTGTTCTCCTTCTCTCCCCTTGCCTGCCTGGTTCTCAGTCTATCCAATATCTTAGGCTTGTCTTTCCTGTCCAGCCTTGTGCTTGCCTCTTTGGGTTTATGCGCCTTTCTGCTCCCCCCACTCTCTGAGACCTCTCATTTCTAGCATCTTCTGGTTACCCTCCCTTCCAACCCAGCTCTGGGTCCTGGGCGCCCACCCTGTGTGACCAACTGGGCCTCCAACAAATACCAAGTTTTAAAGACCCTGCCACTTGGCACAGCTAATTTTAGAAGCAGCAAGCTTATTTTATGTAGTGATTTGATCATATATATATAGATAGATAGATAGATATGGCTTTATATATTATATATTTACATAATGTATATAAATATACACAAAATATATAGTATATTTATGTAAACTATGTAAGATTTATTATATGTATGTAAAATGAAATTTATACATAGTTATTTCCTTCCCCGATTATTTTCCTGTCAGACTTCAGCTCATTCAGATCAAAATTTTGCTTCTCTAGGAAGTTCATAGTAAATCTCTAAGGCAAATGTGAAATCTGCCATTAATACATACAGCCTCTAACATGGATGGGGTGGGAGGCCAAACCAAAAGGCAAGCAATAAGAAACTGAGAAATAAGAGAAACATCTAATTTGGAATAGATACTTTTTTTTTTTAGGTCTTATATCTATTTCATAAGCCCCCAGCATTTAAAGGGGACAAAGAGGAGTTTTTGGAGAAACAGTTAAGTGGTTACAACATACAGGTGACTCAATCTAGTTCTTAGCCCTTTTTAGGTATCACAGGGTCATTTTGCCTAGGGACTTAAGCTAGTAGTCTCTCTTTAAAACTTTTCTAAACAACAGAACATTGTTAGAATTGAGTGAAATTTTTCTGTTGCAAGAAAACTCTTTATCAGAAGGAATTAAGAATTAATTATCTTCATATAATTGGAGTGGGTTTTTCTCATTCGCAATACGAAACAGTTTCTGCTTTGCATTGCTGTCACCCTTCGACTAATACAGTGTAGTCACTATTGGTCACAAAGCACTATAAAAACAAATTAATTTGTAAAGTTTACTATGACAAGAAGTCAATACCAGGTAAAGCTTCGTTTTTGTCTAATGCCATTATCATGGTACTACTGGGTATAATTGATAAATAAAAAAATAAAAAAGCAAATATAACTTTCAAGCTGATTGCCTGTAAAGAGCTTAATTGAAAACAGGTTTTTTTTTTTGTTTTTAAAAAGTTATTTGTTTTAAGTGTACTTTAAAAAACAAAGGTCTTATTGATAACATTTTAAGTGTATTATCTCTGCGGGATTTAAGTAAAAGGTCAAATCTTGTAGAAGTATTTTTGGTATGACTCAGTTCTGATCAAAGATAAACTTTATCAAGAAAATGAAATTAGTTAACATTTTCAAGTCTGAGCCCTTATTTAAAGGGGCAGCAACTGCTTCACTCCCCCTGACCCTTGCAAAATACACACCTTTAGAAGGGCACTCTGCTTAAGAAACATGAAAAATGCAAAATGCTATTTTGTGGATGTTCCAGAAATAAGTTAATGTTATTCAAAAGGGGAAGAGCATTGGATATCTTTCAGTATAAGAATAAACTTAAATCATGTACATAATTTTTGTAGTGTAGACAGATGCAAATGTCTACAAAAATAAGATGCAAATCTTATTTGCATTTATTCAATTAAAGGACCTACATTTGACCTCAGGAAAGCAAATGTCCAGCATTTAATTTAACCATTAATTTCAGTTTAGTAGAGAATCCCCTTTGCCCACTGTCCTTTCCTGCACATCTATGACTTGTCCTTCTCCTTGATCTACCATAACTCTTCCATTATTTCATTGGCAAAATGATAAGTATGAGCAATCACAGTAGGGCAGGCTCCATTTGCTGCTGGACTGCCTGACTCAGCGCTTACAAATGTTTAGTCATTGGGCTCCTATTCCCAAGGAAGAATCCCCAACCACTGAAGGAATTAACTCTTGTTAGTGCACAGTTCCCTCTGAGACAGGGAGGGAAGGACTTTGCATGCTTTCATAGTCAGCGTTCCTGCTGCCCTCAGCTTTCTGAATGGCAGCTGAGTGTGCTTTCCTTACTGAGAAGAAAGCAAGTGGGACTCGGATCCTCAGAAAGCCCTGCTGGGTAAAAACTCTGAGCAACCTACCATATTAGCAACAAGAGTCTCTTACTCCCTAATATTCCCTGACAAGGAAACCTCTTTAAGGTTGGACTCATCGTCTTTACCTTATTTCCAGCTCTTGAAGTGGCTGTAAAGAACTGCCTTCCTTTAGGTGTGTGAGGCCACCACTGCTCAATCAGTTCCATGGCCTGAGGCCAGGAAGCCCTGCAGCAGCTAAGACGCTGGGCCACCCCCGGCTTTGCACCTCTAGGAACAGCATTCTGCCTTAGACAGGTTCTTCTTGCATTTACATCTAACACTCTGTCAAGCAAAAGCCAACCTGGGTTCTTTTCCATTTAATGTTGTCCTCCCACTTAGTCTGCTGTGTGCATCATCAGACTCTGTTACCAGCTCACCCATTCTCCATTACCCACTTGTGCCTTGCTGACCAAGCCCTGCTTTTGTTCATTCATTGGCAGCAACATGCCCAGCCGGGAGCAGAGGATCCAGGGGATCCTGACTGGTCTAGACCAATTAAGATATGTCTTCCCATTTACTTTGCAGCTAGGGGTGGCTGTGTAACCTGCTTCTGACCTGTGACCCTAAGCAGCAGAAGTTTGCTTGAAGGAAGGGGATGAAGACAGGAGAGAGGAGACATTTCTGGAGAAACTTTTGTGCTCCTGATAAAAGACTGCAGAAACTACTGGGCTACTTGCCCCTTTGGGTCTTCACCCTGGTTTGAATGCAGATACATTGCCTGGAGTTGGAACAGCAATCCTGTGATGATGCAGCAACAAGCCAGAAGACCATTATTGTAGCATGCTAGATATGGTAGAGCAAAAAAGATAAGTTGAAAATGGATCCCTTGATTGCTTGTTGTGTCACTGCAATAAACTTCATCCTTGTTAGCTACTGTCATTGGAGGATTCCATGACTTGGCATAGAATTTCTAGTTGACACACAGAAAAAATTCAGATGTGCAAAGAATATAGTTTTCTTTAACATTTTTGTTTTTGTTTTAATGATAAATAATGTAGACTTCTTGAACCTTTAAGGTTAGTAATAGTGTTGGTGGAGGTGGTGGTAGATTCTTACCTTTATCAATTAGCAATAATTTATTTTTGGTAAGTGATCTGTTTGTTCAGTTTTCCTTCCACTTCCCTGTACTTCTCGAAGATGATATTTGAGTAAAATGAGTGGGGTGTGATGAGACAAGGAACCTCATGCGGTGGCTTGCTCGAGCTGACTCATGCGACTTGTAAGAACTGATTGATAAATTCTTAGTAATTTTGTGAGTCGATTGTTAAGCATGCCAAATATTAAAAATTACCTTCTATACACTCACATTCTACAAGAGTCAGGCAAGGATGGAAGGATGGAATCAAAATGCCGATGGAGTGATTGACCTGGAAAAGGCATAAGATGTCCTATTTTTTTTTTTTATTGGACAAGAAAGAAGTGGGGAAGAGTGAGTGGAAATAAACCTGAAGGTGGATGGGACAGAAGTTGTAGATGAATGTTTTTCTTTTCTGAAAGGTAGAAAGCTTCATGTTGTCTGTTGAGGATAAAGGGGCTAGGGTTAGGGTAGGGGACTTGAAGTATGTGGGACAGATTTGGAAACTGCCCTCCAAAAACAGACTAGAGGGCAGAGCTGAGGTTGGAGTTCTTAAATTTGTATTTTAGGTAAAATGGTTTTGGTTTTTCTCCAATAGTGTCAGAACATTTAGGAAACAAAGAGTGACTGGGGATTATCTGAGGGGAACAGATGGACAGGGCCAGAGAGCCAGAGAATGTAGATGTTGGTGATTGACCAGGTTAGGCTTGTATTATCCAAGACCAAGGGCTCAGAACTTGTTACAGAGCTATCTCATATCCTTTTACATTTGTGTTATGCCTAATGACAAAGGACACACATGCACACATACGCTTTCAGATTAAACTACAAGATCCACTTTATTTCACTTTCCTTTTTCCCCTCTTTCTTGCCCTACAAACCTTGATTCCAAAGATAGGGAGGGAGGCCCCTACTTATGGTAGTTTGAAGCTCTGTGTACCCAGGAAAAATTATGTTATTTTGTTTTTGTTTACATGGGCAGGCACCGGGAAACGAACCCGGGTCCTCTGGCATCGCAGGCAAGCATTCCTGCCTGCTGAGCCACCATGGCCCAAATTATGTTATTTTAATCCACTCCTGTAGGTGTAGACTTATTATAGGCGGTACCTTTTGATTAGGTTATTTCAGTTGAGGTTTGCCCCAGGGCAGTCCTCTTATTGGAATCCTTTGTAAGACAATAAAACAATAGAGAAGCTTACATAAAAAAAGCCCCAGAGAAACCAAGAGAGGACACATAGAAAACAGAAAGGAAGTCACTGAAGCCAGAAGCTGAAAGCAATGAAACCCGGGAGTGAAGGCCCAGCACATGCCACCATGTGCCTTCCTATGTGGCAGAGGTGACCTGGATGTCAGCAGCCTATTTTCAGAGTCCAGGTTTGTCCTGTTGATGTCTTGAGTTGGACATTTTCACGGCTTAGAATTGTAAACTTGTAAGCTAACCCGTTGTAAAAGGCAACCCATTTTTGGTATATTTCATTTTGTCAGTACTAACAAAATAAAACACTCAAGGGTGCATTTTGCACTTCCTCTCATTCAGTGGTAGTAGCTTCATGTTGATGGGAAGTAAAGGTAGTGAGAATTTTTTTTCCCCCAGCCATCTGTGTGTCCCTGCAGGGTGTTGAGACATTTTCTTCAAGATGGAGGGAGCCGGTGTGGGTGCCAGCAGTGACATCACAGTCAGAGATGCAGCAGCCCCAAGAGGGAGCACAGGGCTTCATTTTAATGGTACTAACTGGGAGTAGCTATGGTTCTTATCAGTTGTCACCTGCCATCAGCTGTTTTCTCTTCACTCGATTCTAACCAATCTAACGCAGTCATTAAAAGTTCAAACCAACACTTACATCACTGTCCTAACATGGTTTGCAATTTTAGGTCTATGGAATTTTCTGATTTAATCGGTAGTCTGGTGATCAAAGGGAGGTGCTTCATTACATGGGCCTTGAGCCAAGGAGACAGTTCCATGAGGGGATTTTCTTGGCATTTCCTCTGATTACAGGTACAGAGCAGAAAAATGTCAGGAAGCATTGATAAACTGGAGTATAGGCAGGGATTGAGGGTTTGGCCATTTGGTGATGCTTGGAGGAGGTACAGTGAGAGAGGGAGCATTGATTTCAGGTTTGCATTTAAGATGCACTGTAAAGAGAAGAGAGCACGAACTTGGGCGTTTGCCACCATGGTTCGGAATCCCAGCCCAGCTATCCGATTACCACCTGTGGAGGTTGTCTCCTACAGCCTAATGTTAGGTTTGTTAGGAGGGTTATGAATAATGATGGGCTGTCGGCTGTCCTGGCCCTTGTTGAGCATCAGCATCTGGTCGTAACTTGTGTTTTGATGCAGCGTGCAACTTTGGGTTGGGTTGCTCAAGATGTTGGCCATTGGAGCAGGGGAAGTCAGATTTGCTGAGTCATCAACATGAGTGTTGAAGTTGCACAGGACGCTGTGGGGAGTCCAGGCAAAGAGAAAGACTGAGCCAGGTACCAGGGACTCAAGATTTACTTGGGGAAAGGAAGGGAAGAAGACAGTATTCTAGGATAACACATGCATGCAAAGGAAGAGGCTCTTGAGGAAAGATCAGATGGCAATACTTTGGAAAAGGCAATGAAGAGCCACCCTTTCTGCTGTGGTGAGCAATACTCAAAGAACTTTCTATTGCCAAACCCCAGGCCACTTGGGATTCTCCTTCTGCCTCTCAAATATTTTATTTTCTTCCTTTTCTGCTGAAGGCTCCTGGGATACAGTCTACTTTTCTTTCCTTTAGCAGTTGCTGATATTTCTTCTTTCCATTGGGTTTCTGGTCTTCTCATCCAGTTCACCTGCTGATGTTTTCCTTTTCTTTATTAACCCTGAAGATCAGCAAGTACCATTTTCATTTTGAGGACTTCAAAGCTGCTCACAGAAAGGAGCAATCAGAGAGGAGAGCAAAAAACAAGTGTAGAAGTCAGTAGTATATCTCTAGTGCAGCAGGGGCTCCACCTTTCTTCTAACTCCAGGTTATTTTTTGTCAGCCTGTCAGTGAATGGGGAACATCAGGATGTATTGGCAGCTGCAGGACTGTAAGTAGTTAGGTCTACAGAGCAGAGCAGCTCTTTCTTGTGGTCTGTTTTCCCAGGGATGGAGACCCCCAAAGGAAGACACTGATCAGGGCCCCTCACCAAGCCCCTCTGCCTTGCTGGTCTCCTCCAGGTAAAGTCCACCCAGAACCATGATGGATATGGGCAGTTGACTAACCTGTTTGATATAGAAGGACCAGAGGTTGTGAATTTGCCCACCTTGTTCATTATCTTGCTCCTCACAGATATATTTATTTGGAATAAGACACTCTGCCTCTCTGGGTAGAGCAACCACTCTCTTGTCTTCTACCTCCCCTTCTCATTCCCACATAATCCTTTTCTCCTCTTCCCAACGCCCCCCTCTTTCAAGCTCCTGGTGACTCTCCTTCCCTTGAGAAGTGCTGCCCCCATCCTCTGGAGAGAAAGCTTCTGCTCCTTGGTTCCCTTTATGGGGCTTGCTCAGCTCAGCTCCTCAGACTTGCTGGCTAATGGGGTAGCCTTCTGGGGGGCAGGGTGGGCTCTGGGAACTCGGCAAATCCCTTCTTCCTTGTGGTCTGGGTGGTCTTGGTTAAGGAGCTCTAAAGCCTCATTGGCTGTCCCTGAAAGACTGAGATGATTCTGTGCTGGCAATGACATCCGCTTCTCAGTACTTTACTCTGTTTTTAATCGCTAGGATCGCTTTGTAAGGCACACGTTTGTGTGTGTGAAATTCTTCGAGTTGCTCTGTTTGTTGAAGAATAAAGCCTAAAACCATCACAAGTGCAGTTGTCTATTCTGAAATCCCAGTCAGTCAGATAGAAGCACCCTTCAAGTCTTCACTGCCTTTTTTTTTTTTATAGTGGAGCCTTAATACCTTTTAAATTTCCCTCAGTAAAGTAAAAGGCGCAGATTAAGAATTTATGGTAAAAGTGTATTGGAGGCATTATATCACCTAGAATTTCACACATTTTGTTATTTTTCTCTCTTGCATCAGCCCTTTTAAATCCTGGAAGGAGAGCAGACATCTGGTTGTTTTTCTGTTTTTTTTTTTTTTTTTTTTCTGTTTTGTTTGGAATTGAATTCCCTTAGTGAGGCAGTTTAGACAAGCAGCGTGGACTGCCACTGTGAAATGCTCCAGAAGTGGGCAATGATGACACTCCCTGATCCCACAGAAATATGTCAGGAGATTTGCTCAGTCAGGCCCCGTTAAATACAGTAAAAAGACACCAGAGGATCCTGACACCCAATGGACCAGCCCAAGCACCCCGGAACAAAGTGATAGTTTGGGGTTTGCTTAGTGATTTAATAACGATCCCCAGGCAGGACTCAGGTAGTGGTTGCTAAGTATCACCTGGGTGGGATGTGAATGTGTGCTGAGGCAGGGGTGACTGGTGGATCTGGAAGTCTGGCCTGTCTGTTACTTACATCTGCTCAGTGCACTTAGGAGGAGACATCGGCTGTGCCTCCGAATGCGCTGGGTGATGCTTCAGTTTACTGCTTGAAGTTTTGCTGAGATCATGAGACTCCCATGTCACATATGACATTTCCCTGCAAAGGACAGTGGTTACAGCAGGAGGCTCGAAAGCTGGCCTGTGTGGGACTGAATACTATCTTCCTGGCAACGGAATTAGTCATTCAGAACTGCTGTCTTTCCATTTGTAAAAGAGGGTAGATGGGGTTAGCGTAAAGGTTAAATGAGTGAGTACCTGAAATGAGCATGAGACATCAAAAATGCTCAATGAAACTGCTTTCATCATGACATCTAAAAGCATTTGAAAGACAAAGTTCTCAGTAAAGTCCTTATTTCTGTGCTAGGCAACGTGGCAGGGCAAGTTAAATATGGTCTTGAGTTTCTTTAGATATGCTATCTCTTGTCACTCTGTTTTCTGTGATCCCTTTTCTCCAAGCACCTCCCCCAATCTTCCTTCTCTCGGTGACATTAGAAGTGGCTCTCTGGACAGACCAAGACTTTATTTCCCAGGACATATACATTTTAACAAAGACCGAAGAATGACAGTAACTGGGGTAGCTGTTCATTGACTTCATAGAACCCTGACCAGGAGTCAGACGCTTTCAGAAAGAGGGACTGGAGCCAAGAGTGGGGGATGTTCCCCAGAGTCACCCAGGAACACTAACGTGAACCCTACTAATGGTATTTGCCACACAAGTTCTGCCAAAGTGAGGGAGGGCCAGCCTTTGGTTTACAAACTTCTCATAAAAATGCAGTTCATGTTATGAATGGTTATGCCCGTTAGTCATTTTTATATCTTATGTACTCTTTTGGGTAGATTGCTTTAGACATTGTGATGGCTTTCCTTTGAAAATCTAGCAGAGATCTGATTCTGAAGGCCTGGATTTTTTGTTTGTGGAGCATTTAGGAGCATGACATTCTCTGGGGGAGGGATGGCTTGGGTAGGGCACTGCTGTGGGGGCTATGGCTGGAGAGAAGGATGGAGGCATTGTGTCCCTGAGGGCTGAAGACAGGTAAAAGGGAGCAGGGGCTCGGGTTCAGAAGAGAGGGGAAAGCCTGCCAAAGACAGCACAGGATGCCATGACTGAGCTTGAACAGGCCTGGGTCCAGCCACAGCGTGTTTGCTTCATAACTTTGTGCCCAAGTTATTTCACTTCTCTTGTAGGCCCTAAATATTAATATCTGATGCTGTAACTTGACTTCAGTGGTTTAACATTTTACATCACCAGTGAGGACCAGGATTTTGGAAAGTGAATTCCTTCATTTTTTAATGTTTCACTTCTTTCTTCCTTCTGGTGCTAAAGTGGGGAGAGGGGAGAGAGGAGAAGTTCAAAAGGAATAAGGATGGTTTGGCCTTTTTTTCCAGTCAAAAATGGCAGACTCATCTCTGCATAGCTGGGTTCAAATGACCAGGTTTCCTCCAGATTCTGTTCTTTAGTTGAAAAAGCATGTCATATGTTTCTATCTTTCCCCCCTAAGGAATCATTTTGCATATCTGGCTACCATTTCATAATCTTTTCATTGCCATGTTTTTTGAGTATGCAGTGATTGTGATAATTTTCCTCGGATACTGGAATGGCAGGAGTGCTAAGACCTTATCTGACAAAGATTGAAAGAATTACTTCCTCAAGTGTCATTGTTGTGGTAATTCTGTTATTTGAAGCAGAAAACGACTTGCCTAATTAATTTACAAATATTTAATATTGCTAATAGGATGATAGGATTATATTGCTAATAGCTGATAGGATGAATTAAAAATATTTTTTCCATATTGCTAATAGGATGATAGGATTATATTGCTAATAGCTGATAGGATGAATTAAAAATATTTTCTCCATACTTTTCTGTTTTAAATTGTTTCTGCCACAGTAAATATCTTTTTTCCTACTCTTCATTTTATTTTTTATAAGAGAAGTTGTAGGCTTACAGAAAAATCATGCTGAAAATACAGTTTCCTTATATCCCCCCACGCTCCCCTCCCCCACAAGTTTCCCTATTATTAACACTTTTCAGTATTGTGGTAACTTATGATACATGAAACAATATTATTATAATTATACTATTAACTATAGTCCATAATTTACATTAGTGTGCACTGTTTGTGTTGTATAGTCCTATATATATATTTTGAATTTTTTCTAGTAACATATATAAAACTCCAAATTTGGCATTTTTAAAATCACATTGGGGGTCAGACCATGGTGGCTCAGTAGGCAGAGTTCTCACCTGCCATGCCAGAGACCCAGGCTCAATTCCTGGTGCCTGCCCATGCAAAAAAAAAAAAAAAAAAATCGCATCTGAATATATAATTCAGGGACCTTAATAAGGTTCTCAATGGTGTGCTGCCATCATCACCATCCATTACCAAAACTTTCCCATCACCCCAAGTGGAAACTCTGCACCAATTAAGCATGAACTTCCCATCCCCTACCTCCATCCCAGCCCCCATTAGCCTCTATTCTAGTTTTTGGCGCTATGAATTTGGTTATTTAATTATTTCATATTGGTGAGATCATACAACATTTGTCCTTTTGTGTCTGGCTTATTTCATGTGACATATTGACTTCAGGGTTCATCCATGTTGTCTCATGTATCAGAACTTCATTCCTTTTTATGGGTTAATAATATTGCATTGTATGTGCACAGTGCATTGCTTTCATCCAGTCATCTGTTGATGGACATCTGTGATGCTTCCATCTTTTGGCAATTGTAAATAATGCAATGGACATTGGTGTGCAAATATCTAAGTCCCTGTTTCCAATTATTTGGGGTGTACATCTTGAAGTGAGATTGCCAGGTCATATGTATTTCTGAACTTAACTTTCTGAGGAACTGCCAAACTGTCTTCCACAGTGGTTACACCATTTTACATACCCACCAACAATGAATGAGTGTTCCTATTTCTCCACATCCTCTCCAACACTTATGATTTTCTGTTTTTTAAATAGTATCTATTCCTGTGGGTGTGAAATGTATCTCGTTGAGGTTTTGAATTATATTTCTCTAATGGCTAATGCTGTTAACATCTTTTCATGTGCTTTCTGACTAATTGTGTATCTTCTTTGGAGAAATGTCTCTTTAAGTCTTTGGCCCATTTTAAATTAGGTTGCTGTTTTGTTTTTGAGTTGTTAGATTTCTTTATATATTTTATCTATGATATCTTTATTAGATTTGTGTTTTCCACATATTTTCTTCTATACTATTGACTTTTTTTTTTTTTTTTTACTTTTGTGATGAAGTCCTTTGGCATGTACAAGTTTTTAATTTTCGTGAAATCATATTTCTCAATTTTTGTTGTTGCTTGTTGTTTTAGGGTAAAGTCTAAGAAACCATGCCTAACACAAGAGCTTGAAGATGCTTTCCTATGTTTTCTTCCAGAAAATTTATAGTTTTGGCTCTTATATTTAAGTTTTTGATACATTTTGAGTTAATTTTTGTATATGGCATGAGGTAGGGGTCTATCTTCATTCTTTTGCTATGGACATCCAGTTTTCCCAGCACCATTTGTTGAAGAGACTATTCTTTCCCAATTCAGTTGTCTTTACCTGCTTGTCAAAATTCAGTTGGCCATAAAAGTGAGGGTTGGATTCTGAACTCTGAATTTAATTCCACTGGTCTATAAGTCTGTCTTTGTGCCAGCTCCATACTATTTCAATTATTGTAGGTTTGTATAAGTTTTGAAACATGAGTCTTCCAACTTCATTTTATTGTTTCAAGATGGCTTTGGTAATTCCATAAAATTTGATGATCGTCTTTTCTATTTCTGCAAATAAGGCTACTGGAATTTTGATTAGGATTGGATTGAATCTGTAAATCACCTTGGGTAGAATTGACACCTTAACAATATTTAGTCTTCCTACCTATGGATATGGAATGCTTTCCTATTTATTTAGGCCTTCTTTGATTTATTTTAGCTATGTATTATAATTTTCTGTTACAAGTCCTTTACATCTTTCATTAAATTTATTACTAGATATTTGATTCTTTTAGTGGCTATTGTAAATAGAGTTTTTTTTTCTTGATTTCCTTTTCAGATTTTTCATTACTAGTGTATAGAAACACTATTGATGTTTGGGTGTTGATCTTGTACCATGTCACTTTGCTGAATTCATTTATTAGCTCTGGGAGATTTGTTCTAGATTTTTCAGGATTTTCTGTATGTAGGATCATGTCATCTGCAATTAGGGAAAGTTTTACTTCTTCCTTTCCAAATTGTTTCTTTGTTTATCTTTTTTTGTTTTTGCACACTATATTTTAATATTTTAAATTGTTCACTCTGGGATTTAGTTCTCTCTTTCTTAAATTTGCCTCAAGTTGGTAATATGACAGAAATATCCTTGAGTTCCAGGAGCTAACAGAAACAAACCAAGACAAAAAGCACCTTTCACACAGAGATGGTATAATTTAGGAATGCCTAGAGTGTACAATGATGGTGGTTAAATGTACAAATTAAAAAATGTTTTGCATGAGGAAGAACAAAGGAATGTTAGTATTGCAGGGTGTTGTAAATAGATGGTCATTCATATTTTAAAACTTCAACTTCTGTTTGCGACTAAAGGGAGAAATGTTTATTTGGTGCAAAATTTATATTTTGACTAGTGCATTTTCTAATTTAACTTGTATGGTCAGTTTAATCGAACACTATAAGTACAGGGAATCTTGAATAGGGCATGAAATTTTGTTGGTTTGTCCAGGTTAGTGTGATGCCCTGATAAATCCCAGGGTGATTTGAACAGTGAATAAAGAAGTATTTGCAAAGTCCCCTTGGGGTAAAAAGGAGAAAGGGGGAAAAATTCAACCACCCCTTTTAGAGAATTCCTGATATTCTTGCAAGCAGCGGGGGCAACCAAATCAATAGGCTGAGCCCTCAATCTTTGGGTTTGCCACTATGAAATTTGTCCCTGCAAAGGATAAGCTAAGCCTACTTAAAATTAGGCCTAAGAGTCACTCCCAGAGAACTTCCTTTGTTGCTCAGATGTGACCTCTCTCTCTCTAAGCCGACATAACAAGCAAACTCACTGCCCTCCCTCATCTATGTGGGACATGACCCCCAGGGGTGTAAACCTCCCTGGCAATGTGGGACAGCTGGGACTTGGCATCAAGGTATTGAGAAAACCTTCTCAACCAAAAGGTGGAAGAGAGAAATGAGACAAAATAAAGTGTCAGTGGCTGATAGATTTCAAGTAGAGCCAAGAAGTTATCCTGGAGGTCATTCTTACGCATTATATAGATATTCCCTTTTTAATTTATGATGTGTTAGAGTGGTTAGAGAGAAGTACCTGTAACTATAGAGCTGTGTTCCAGCAGCCATGTTTCTTAAAGAGGATTGTATAATGATATAGCTTTTACAAAGTGATTGTGTGATTGTGAAAAACTTGGGTTTGATCCTCCTTTTATCTATGGTATGGACAGATGAGTAAAAAATATGGATAAAAAATAAATAATAGGGGCAACAAAGGTTAAAATAAGTTGAGTAGATTGAAATATCAGTGGTCAATGAGAGGGAGGAATAAGTTGTATGGTATGTATGAGTTTTTTCTTTTTTATTTCTTTTGCTGGAGAGATGCAAATGATCATAAAATTGATTATGGTAATGAATACACAGCTATGTAATGATATTGTGAACCATTGATTGCACACCATGTGTAGAATGTTTCTATATCAAGAATTTGTAAAGGTTTGTAAAGGTTTACAATAAAAATATTAAAAAAAACAATACCTTTCAGTCTTTGCAAATTGCCTCTGTGTTGGCCAGTGCTATCCTTAAGAGATTAGTCCCCTAACAAGAAGATTGGCTTGAGGTAAGTGTGAAGTACAGGGTCATCTGAACTTGCCTGGAGCCTGCATCTTGTCCTCTTTTGTCCTGGTCCTCTGTTTATTCATGGCCTTAGGAATTCCTCTATTTCCATGAATCAAATGTCCCATCTACTCCCTAAGAAATAGACTTTCTCCCCCTCCAGGGTATTCTATTATAGCTTAGGGCCTTAAAAATAGGAATACTTTGTTCCCAGCCACTTTGACTTAATGGTTTCTTGTTGGCTGCAAGCTGATTTTCCTGCAAAGCATATTCTGAAAGGTGGTCAAGAGATAAGTTTCCTAGTTTAGTCTTCCAGACAGCCACTCAGCAGACTGGCACTGACATACAGTCTGCAGTATGTGCAGAGGGATCACTGTGCTCCCTTTAGAATAGGGCCAGGGGCCCACAATGGGAGCACAGGTTAGCTCCATACCAAGCTGGGAAGAAGGAGGGGAGAGGCCAGCAAAGTTGCTGTGAGCTTCTCCTACCATTTCTACAGCTGCGTTTTCTTGATTCAACACTCACTCAATTGGTACACCCCTTTAACTGTTGGGGGTTTTGAGGAGGATGGCTCTGATGGTTTTTGCTAGTTGTTCAAAGATTCCATGAGAGAATGGAACCTGGACCATCTTATGCTCCATCTTGGTTGACCAGAAGGATAAATTTGGGGAAGCCATTACTAGTATCTAGTTAAGTAGACTGAGGGCAAGGAAGTGCTTTCCAGTTATCTGGGGATCTTTATTACTTTAAGAAAATAGGCCTTATTTAAGTAAATAGGAGCCTGGGTGCCTAATTTCTGATTTGAAGAGGATGGTTGAGAAGCAGACATAGTGCTCATAAGAAACCAAGTGAAATCAACCCAGAAAACACTGGTAAGTTTAAAAAGGCATGGTGCATTTGATTCCTGGTGTCTGCCCATGCAAAAAGAAAAAAAGGCATGATAACATATTTGAACATGAAGGTACCACTTGGGAAATTACCAGATTTAATCCAACAAACTTTTTACCGTCCTTTTACTGAGTGGAATGTAGCAAATTTCAAAGGGTTTTGAAAATTCCTTTGACTTAAGAATTGTTCTGGGAATTTACACCAAGGAAATAACTGGATTCAGGTTTAAAAATGCTCATCTAAGTATTCTTTGTATTAGCCAAAAATATGGAATCATTTAAATAGCCAATAGTAGGAGACCAATTAAATAAACAATGATGGTAAGTACCCAATACTGGAATTTTATGCAGTTATGAAAATGATGATGCAGACTTTATTGGTGGACATTTTTTATAATACAATGTTGGTATTAGAAGATATAAATGAAACATTTTTATAAGAAAAAATTGTTTTGTCAGCATAGAAAAATTCTAAAAGTTTATACACCTAGAGATTATCCTACAATGTCGGGTTATTAAAAATACTTTTCTATGTTTTATGGATTACTTGCAATAGGAAGGTATTATTTTTAACAATAAAAAATAGCAAAAACATTCCAAAGGAAGAGGAGGCCAGTTGTTTATAGTTCTCTTCCAGTGCCTTATTGCTACAACTGAGAAGGCCTACCTTAATTAAGAAAAACACAAGAATATATGACTTTGTGGGGCTGCAACTGGTATACTTGGAAATGGCAATTTACAAATGGATGAGTCACCTGAGACTTGCTAGTCATTAGCTTTACATTATGTACCAGATATTTTTAAGTACCAACAATAAGGAATAAAAACGCCTCATACCACAATCCAGCACATTGAAGGTCCAAGACAAAATGAAAAAGAATATCAAATCAACATGAAAATTGCTGTTGGAGGTTCTGGATGGCCACTTGCCATCTGGAAGATTTGCTTTTCCCAATTCTCTAATTGTTGAACAATTGGACCCCTTTAGGCTCTGTCGTAACACCTCTACACTTTTGATCAAATGGCTTACATTTAGCAAAACTTAAGGATGACCCTTTAAAATCATTCTACCTTGTCCCCCCTACATTGCTCACCATTACACAATCCGGGGGCTGAGCTTATCTGGGTGAATCTGGAGCAGAGTCTACCCAATTTTCAGAAAAGATCAATACCTCATCGCCAGCGTGTGAGATTTCTGAATCACAGGGCTCAGCTCAGAGCAGCTTCATTCCAATCCCTTGTAAGAGCTTGCCATTTCAGAGTGACTACTCTTCATCACCTTCATCAAAGCTTGGCTGAGAAAAGTGATATTTAATGGAGGTTTATTTAGAATTCATCCTATGCTCTAGATGCCACAACCCAAACCAAGCGAAAAGTCCATTCTTGGAATATTCCATCTAAGCTGCTCACGGAATGATATTCACTGGCTACATTTTAATTTTATTCAAGAAATACAGAAGTGTCTTAAAAACCATAGTGCTGCCATCTCACGGGACTTTATGGACGTAAGCTCCAGGCTGAGGGGAGGGCCAAGAGGAAGGCAGGAGGGACAGGACTCCACCTCTTGTCTCTGCATCAGGTTTGTTCTCCTTTCTGCAGCTCCAACCTTCTCACCATCTCTGGTCCACGTAACAACCTGCTTATTAGCAGAACGAACAAGGCAACTAGAGCAGTCCCGTCCCCCAACATTGGCCAGAGTGATGGGGGGTGGGGGGAAAAGGAGCAGATGAAGAATTGGGAACAGTTTTCAGAGAAAAGGTTTCTATTGCATTTTAGTATTTTTAAAGAAAAAAAGTCATTGTCATATTTTTCTTTTATAGGTCATAGACCATGAGATAAGAACCTTATTTTGTTAACTTTTAGGCCCTTGGAGGTAGTATATATTTTTATCACCTGAAATTTCCTTTTCTAGAAGTTCTTGCCTTTGGAATAAACATCCTTATGACTTAGATTTTTTTTTTTAATTGTAGTGACATATATACAACTCAACATTTCCCATTTTAACAACTTTCACATGTACAATTCAGTGTTATTAATTACATTTGCAGTTTTGCGCTACCATCATCAACATCATCGTCCAAACTTTTTTGTCACCTTTAAGGAGAAACCCTGGACCCATCAAACACTATCGTTATTCTCCTTACCTCCTGGGTCCCTGGTAATTTGTAATGTTCTATCCAACTCTGTGAATTTGCTTATTCTAGATATTTCATATAAGCAAGATCATAGAATATGTCGTTTTGTGTTGGGCTTGTTTCACACAACATGACGTCCTTAAGGTTTATCTTTGTTGTAGCGTGCTATTGGAACGTCATTCTTTTGTATGGCTGAATAATACTGCATTGAGTGTATATGCCATATTTTGTTGGTGGACACTTGGGTTCTTTCTATCTTTTGGTTGTTGTGAATAATGCTGTTATAATTACTGGTGTACAAGTGTCTAAGTCCCTGCTTTCAATTCCTTTGGATATATACCAAGAAGTGGGATTGTTTAGAAAATAAAACCTAGAAAGTTATACACCAAAAAAGGCAGATGATAATTCTGTATTCAAGTTTCTGGGGAATTGTCAAACTGCTTCCCTCAGAGATTGCACTAGTTTAAAATCCCTCCAGCATGTTTAAGGGTCCCAGTGTCCTTGCATCCTTGTCAACATTGTAATATTCTGTTTTTTTTTCTTTTTAATAACAGCCATTCTAGTGGATGTGAAATGGTATGTCGTTGCGGTTTTGATTTGCATTTCCCTAATAGACTAGTGATGTTGAGCATCTTTTCATATGTATTGGCCATTTGTGTGTCTTCTTTGGAGAAATGTCTATTTAAGTCCTTTGCCAATTTTTAAATTGTGTTATTTGTCTTTTTGTGTTTAGGTTGTGCTTCAGATTTTGTATTAAAGATTGTGACAAGAAATAGGTATAGAAAATAATAAAAATTCTGGTTTATTAGGGGGTTAGAATGTGTTGAGGGGACTATTAGTGATATTACTGAACATTCTCAAAATGTTCCACATGCTTTAGAACATTGTATTTAGCATTAAATGTAACTGTTACTTTTCTCTGTGGTTCAGAGACAAATATAAAGCTAACACTATTATTCTAGGGTCCTGTGTTTTGTATTTTTGTGTGCTTCTCCTTTCTCTTTCCATCTCTCTTTCTCCTTTCCTTCCTGCCTACCTACCTACCTACCTACTTTCCTTCTTTCCTTCCTTTCTCCTTAAATCACTGCTCATTTCTGTTTTAACTGGTCCTGATGCTTTCTTTCTATTTATACTTTATCAATTTATTACATGAACATTTATTGGAAGTGCCTCAAGATCTATAGGAGGGAGGCCAGTCATGAGTAAACAAAGAACAAGTTGTTAAGAACTCACTTTCCACCTCTCTTTCGTGTCTCTGCTCCCCACCCCACCCCACATTTACCTAACCATCTTTATACTTTATCACCTCTCCATAAATTAGTTTTTAAACTGCTGCTTCTTGTAATTTAATCTAAAGGAGTTGGTAATGTGAAAATATCATACAGGGATAGACACATGGGAAGATATAAGGGAGCTTTACCTATCACTTTGCATATAACATTATGTTTTGCAGCTCCTTACAAACCCTGCCCATAAGACCAGTGCCTGATTTATTTCTGTGAATGCTTTTTGCATGCAAAATTGTGAATCAGCAGACAAAAGTTCTTGTCTTATGTAGAGAGGAGTCTGCCTATGCGTGGGATACGATAGAATCTATTTGATGCTCAGTTTAATTCATAAGATGCCCTTCTAAGCATGCCTTTATTTTTAACATGAAACATATATTATACAAGTGAGTGTGTATCTGTGGCATATATATATATATATATATATATATATATATATATATATATACACACATAGGTAGGATTGTATATCTATATCATATAGGTAGGAAGAGTAGATGTGACATATGTCCCTGTAATGATATATCTAAATGTGAAATCTCACATTCAGTAACAATTCTCAAGTGTGTTTTACCGGCATTTTATTAGGAAAATTTCAAGAAGAGTTTGAGTTTTACAGTTGTACAGCTATATGTTATCTGACAAAGGTGGTAGAGTCTTTTGATGTGTTCAAATGAACAATTCCTGAGACATCAGTGTATCAAAGAGAGAAAAAGTGTATTCCTAGGCATGTAGCAGGAAATGAGATGGTCTATCAGCCCAAAATCTGTGTCTCCAAACTGCAGTAACTCTAATAGAAATTTTATAGCATTAAAAGGTGGCAGGTTTTAGGATAATGAGTACAATGGCTCCAGATGATGTAATTAGAGGTGATCTAATTATTGGGCATGCACAGATTGATTACATGCTTAGCTACAGAGCATATGTAAGAAAATGGTGGCTTTAATATAAGGTGGCATGATTTTTACTATTATAACGAGGTATAACTGACTTGTAGGTTAAAGTCTAAGCTGCTGCGCATGTCAGGTGGTCCCATTTTGGTTAGATCCGGTCTGGGTTACAAGGTAACTTTGGATTTAGGGTGGGTTAGTTCTGGGCTGGCCCAAGGCCCTTCATTAATAAACTGTCTTTAGTGATTACAAGACTCTAAAGCTGAAAAACTGGAATGGGTACAAATGAAGGTTAGTCACAAGGGTTTTGCAATCACAGGTGCACAAGATAAAGGCTGTGCTGTCATTATCAGAGATCAAGGCAGCTGGATTACAATTTAGAGAGTTCAGGTATTTCCCTCTTAGAGAGTTCAGGTATTTCACCCTTTAAGGTCTAACCAGAAATACTTTTATTATACTTACTGCATCATATCTAGATATCCAACTAACTATCCCTCTATCGCTACACCTTATTTTCTGGATACATATCAAAGTATGTGGCAGGCACCAAAACAAATCACCATGCACATCATTAGCTAGAGTTAAATATTTTCAGATTCTTTTCTTTTTTTCCTTTGAGTTAAAATTTACATGTTAAATTTACATATTACAATAAAGCGCACCCATTTTACGAGTGCCACCGGAAGAAGTTCAGTGCATCTATAAGGCTGCGAAAACCCAACAGCCATCGGGATCTAGAACAATTCCACCATCCCCTTCCCAGTCGGTCCTCACCCCCACCTCCTCCCAGAGGCAGCCATTAGTCTGATTTTTTCTATCACCAATTGGTTCTGTCTGTTCTAGAATCTACGACTAGAACCATACAACCTCTTTTGAGAATAAAAAGTGTTTTTATTTTACTAACATGAAGTTTAAAGTTCTGAGATGAGGAAACTCAGCCCTAAGGGTCCGAAAGTGCATAGAATTACAGATTATTACCAGTGGGGTATCATCTGGTGCAGAACAGTAACTTACCCCCCAGGTGTGGGAGACAAGAGAGACCTAGCAGTATGTTCACTTCCATTAGTTTCTTGGCCAGTCACTTCCATTACAGTTTCTCCTTTGTGGAATGCAAGAGTGAAAAGCTTTCTGAAGGGAATCTAGTGAGCAATCAAATAAGCACATTTGTTAGGCATCTGGCCAAGGATTATTTGTTAGTCAGTTGAAAGTACTGAGCCCTCTGCCTGGCTTTGGGGTCTCTGGGGACAGAAACACATCCTGCAGAGAGGCCCCCAGCTGGTGCAGGGGCAGGGAAAGAAAATTCTAAACTCCAGGAAAAGGTGGGGCAATCCACTCTTCACCAGCTCAACTCATGCCCTTCTTTCTTTTCTCTTCTCCCTTTGCTTTCTCAGTCCTCTTGACCTTTAATTTCCTTCCTTGTCTTTCCTCCCCTTGCAGTAGCAGCGCTGCCTGATCCCGTGTGACCGAGGCGCTTTTGTAACTCCTACAGTCAGTCCATCAGAGGCTTCGCGGGAATTTCTTCCCACAGTCATCTGGAGAGCGCCACGATCGTTTCCCCACACCCACTAGGTCGCTGGGCTGTGTCCCGCTCAGCAGGGCTGGGGAAGTGAAAGCTGCTAACCCACCGCAGCTATGAGTCAGCATCTGTCCCGGTGGACCGCGCGGCCTGGGGAGAGACCCTGGGAGAGGATGTGGAGGAGGCGCTTTCCTTTCCCAGACTGGAGATCAGACATCTCCAGGGAGGCCGGGAGGGGTTGGGGGAAGGGAGAGGGGGGATGGTTTCATGCACATTCGGACACATTCATACATCACCGCGTTTGTTTGTGGTGACTGGTGTCACAATTCTAGAATGTGTCCTGAAAGTTTCAAGCCCCGAAAAAAAAATCACTGAAAAGTGGATCTGAAGTTTGAGAAAATCTATCTACCAAGCATAAGGAGAAAAAAATAATCACATACTGACTAGCTAAAGGAACTTATCGTGTCTAAAATGTATAATGTGATTTTCAGACGATGCTAAGAACTGAAAAATCTTTAAAAGTTTTCTCAAGTTTTTTTCTTATGTTTAAATGTTCAGTTTGTTGCTTATAAAAGGATAGACACATAATAGGCACATAATAGGTATTCAGTGAGTTTTTGTTGGACACAGAAAATGCATTAATTAATTAATCTAAGGGGAGATCATAAGAGATGACTATGTGTTTAAGGGATTGAGCTTTTTTGCTATTTTTAGCCAAAGAATAATGTGCACTTTGAATTCAAAGCTTCTTTATTGCTGATTGGGAGTTTGACTGTTTTATAAAAACTGTGGTTGCCGCAAAATGTTAGATGATGGTGAGATATCTTTTTAAATTTTCTCTTGACATTTAGTGATTTATGTTGCTTTCACCAATTTTGAATAAACACCCTTAAAAAAAAACCTTCTGGTTTATTTATCTTCATGTAGCTTGCTTGCCCCACAAAGTTTATTTCAGTAGTCTCTTAAAACAAAATTCCCGAGTTCTCACATTGTAGAGAAATATCCCAGGAGCCTTTTCTGGGTGGAACCAGACTTTCCTATCAGTTCTCCAAGCGTAGTCATGTATTCTGGCCAGTTTGCATTTCTGAATACGGTGATAGGATTTTTTAATTAGTCACAGCCTCTGGGGAGGATGGTTGACTCTTAAAAATGCTCTGCAAACACATGGGCATTCCATCCTGCTAACAGTCTTCCACAGATTATTTCTAGCCTGTAACCTAGATTTCTCTTGAGGAGGTTCAGACTCATTTCCTCTAGTTTAGCTCTAAGTGGTGACTAAAGGCAGCTGTGCTCCAGTGTCTGGGTACTGCTGCAATCTCCACCAGCGGCTCTTCCAAAGGGGCCCTTTCTTCCTGGCACCAGCCTGGCCTCTGGACCACTTTCTTCTCCTTAGAGAAAACGAAGTTACTTTTCCACCAAGCTGCTGTAGCTTAAGCCATACGACATTTCTCAGTGCAGTGATTCATCAAGCTACTTAGTGAGAAAGGTAGACTTCTTCAAGAAATGACTGTATAGGAAACATATCAGCTTCTTTCTTAGTACCAAGCCCTACAAGGAAATGGAGTACATCACATAACCCTAGAGAGCTACACGGGCTCTACAAAGAGCCAAACTTTCAGCACCGTGTCCTTTAAATCAGTGCCATGTGAAGATGATGTCTGTGAGAATGGTTTCTCTTTTCCTTATTAGGCTTTTGTCAACTGAACATGAGTGTATTTGTGAAGAGACCATACTATAGAAAGTGGCCTTAGACTTTCAGTTCACTTGAGTAACTAAGGGAATTTGTACCCAGAATAATAGAATAAACCATGTCCTGGGCCATTAATATAGGTGTCTTAAAATATCACCCCCCCCCCCCAAAAAAAAAGTCCACTTGATTCTAGAGCAATATGATCCTGGGAAAAGTAGGAAATCAGGATGGGGTTCAGCCTCAGTAAAGTGTTTCCCAGAGACTTTCCCCGAAAGTAAAGTAAAATTTCAGGGTGCTACATAGGACAATGATTTTTAAAAGTTTCTGCAGAGTTCTGGTATTCTTCAGCCAGAACCAAGTTGTTTTGTCACCAAAACATTGGGGAAATGAATTTCTTTTCTTGATTTTCAGAAAAAGAATTTTCCTAGTGTTAGGGGATTTTTTTTTTTTGTCCTAATATTTTCTTAAACTTTGATATCCATTTCTAATGTTCTGTACTGGAATCTAGTGCAAGAGGTCATCTGATTTAGCACAGAACATCAAGTTTTAAAATTTACATGAATCACTATTTCCTAGTGTCTTGAAAAAAATAGCATTGCTTCATGCAACTCACCACCTGAAAAACTTTGAGAACCCCTGATTAGGTATAAGAGCAGTGAACTAAGTATCAGGATGATTGAGTACTAATTCCGGCATTGCCAATAACTAGCTGCCTATCCTTGGGTAGGTCTAGAGAAACTTCATGGAGAAAGGATTTGAGCTGGGGCCTAAAAGAAAGGCAGAGAAAGGTAAGAGAAGCTATTTGCAGAAGGACAGGGGGAGGGTAAGGGGAGCAAAGGCCTGAGGAGTGCAAGATGCTTGTGAGGGATTAAGAGAGGACATCTGCTTCCCATGAATTTGTCTCGGGTATGTTTTGCCTGAAGTGCAGGAGTGGAGTTTCTGTTCTCTGCTGTGGTCTCATCTGGGAATGCATGTCAGTTTATTATGCCATGATGAAGTAAAAGAAAGCCACAGACCATGGGAAGCCAAGATCCTATATGATTTATGTTATAAATCTCAGAATACATTTGTAATTATTTTTTCCTTTAGTAATCAAATCCCTTAAAGAATTAATAAACAATAAAAAGGTCATTTATAGTATTCGTATATGTACTATTTTTGGTGTTCTCCATTCCTTTTTGTAGACTTGAATTCCCATCTAGTATCCTTCCACCTGTAGGCCAGCTAGCAAAGAATTCCCTTAGCTTTGTTTTGTCGGATCGTGCCTTTATTCCAACTTCAGTTCTGAAGCATATTTTTGCTGGACGCAGAATTCTAGGTTTGTGGCTTTTTCTCAGCGCTTTAAAGAATGTTCCTCCATTGTATTTCAGTTTATGTTGTTTCTGATGAGAGAAATCAGTGGCATTGTAATTATTGCATTCCTATCTGTAAGATGGCTGCTTTTTTTTTTGCTCTGGCTGCTTTAATGATTTTCTCTTTATCATTAGTTTTCAGCAACTTGAACTGTGCTGTACCTTGGTGTGTGTGTGTGTGTATGTGTTTATTTTACTGTGGTTCATTAAACTTCTTGGATTAAAGTTTTCATGAAATTTGGGAAAATTTGGTCATTGTTTCTTTGAATATATTTTCCCCTCTCCTTTTGGGATTCAAACATATGTTAGACCATTTGAGACTGTCTTGCACGTGATTGAAGTATTGATAATTTTTTCACCTTTCTTTTTTTCAGGCTGCTATCTTTTTTGGATAGCTTCTATTACCCTGTCACTGATATTTTCACCTGTAGTATCTTCAGCTCTTAAGCCCTTTCAGGAACTTTCTTATTTCACATATTGCACTTTTCAGCTTATTAATTGCACCAATGACTATATATTAATATATATTAATTATTATATGACAAAAATAGCACAAAGGAGGGAGGAAGGAATGGAGCTATATAGGTGCAAATTTTTCATATACAATTGAAATTAAGTTGATATGAATACAATTAGATCATTATAAGTTAAGATATTAATTGTTACCTGTAGGACACTCATTAAGGAAATAACTCCAAAAACTATAGTCAAAGAAATGATAAGAAATTAGGTAAAAATGATACTCTAGAAAATAATTTATTTAACACAAAAGAAGGCCATAGTGGAGAATAGAGGTCAAAAAAGACCATATATTTATATAAATCAAATAGCTAATGGTAGGCATAATTTCTACCTTATCAGTAATTACATTAAACATAAGTGAACGAAACATTCCAGTTAAAAGGCCACATTGGAGGCAGACCATGGTGGCTCAGCAGGCAAATTTCTCACCTTCCATGCCGGAGACCCGGGTTCAATTTCTGGTACCTGCCCACGCAAAAAAAAAAAAAAAAAAGGCCACTCTGGCAGGTGGATAACAAACATGGTTCAACTATGTGATGTCTATAAAACACACAATTTAGATTCAGAAACACAAATAGGTTGAAAGGAACAGGATAGGAAAAGTATACCACGTAATCAGTAACTAGAATAGAGCTGGAGTACCTATCTTAGTATTAGAAAAAAATTGACTTTAAGACAAAAATTGGTACTTAAAGACAAAGAAGGACATTTTCCAATGGTGAAAGGATCAATACATCAAGAAAATATAAGAATTATAAACATATATGCACTTAACAACAGAGCCACACAATCTGTGAAGCAAAAACTGACAGAATTAAAGGGAGAAAAGCACAACTAATCAATATAGTTGGCAACTTCAGATCTTCACATTCAATATGGATAGAACAACTAGACAGAATATTAACTAGGAAACAGAAAACTTGAATAACACTATAAACCAACCAAATTTAAAAGCCATCTAGATAACACTTTACTTAACATATATTTTTTTTAAGTGTAAATCAAACATTATTCAGAACACACCAGCTGTTAGCCCATAAGTCAAGTCTCAATAACTTTAAAGATAAAAATCGCAAATATTCTCTGAAAAAATGGAGTGAAATTATAAATTAATAACAGAAGAACATTTAGGAAATTTACGAATATGTGAAAATTAAACAATAGACTCCTAAATATCCAATTTGCCAAGAAGAAATAATAAGAGAGAATAGAAAATACTTTGAGATAAATGAAAATGAACTAGAAATATACCCAAACTTAAGGGACATAGTGAAAGCAGTGCTCAGGGGGAAATTTATAGCTGTAAACATCTATATTAAAAAAGAAAGTTCTTAAATCAATAACCTAATTTTCCACTTTAAGAAAATAGAAAAAAGAAGAGTAAACTTATTCTGAAGAAGGCAAAAGGAAATAATAAAGACTACATAAATAAATGAAATAGAGAATAAAAAAGCAATAGGGAAATCAACAAAACCAAAAGCACGTTCTTTGAAAACATCAACAAAATTGACAAAGCTTTAGATGGTTGGACTAAGAAAAAGAGAGAAGAATCAAGTTATTAAAATCAAGACTGAGAGAGGGACATTACTACTGAACTTATAGAAAAAAAAAGTTTATAAGGGACCATTATAAACATTTGTATTCTGATACGTTAGAAAACCTAGATGAAATGGAAAAATTTCTAGAAAGATATGAATAACCGAACTAAGTTAAGAACAAACAGACAACCGGAGAAGATTTATAACAAGTAACGTGATTAAATTAGTAATAAAAAAACTTCCCCCGAAGGAAAACCTAGGCCTAGATAGCTTTACTGGAAAATTTAACCAGACATCAATCTTTCCAAAACTCTTCTGAAAACTCAGAAGGGTGGGAGGAACATTTCTCAGTTATTCTATGAGACAGGTATTACCCTGATACAAAAATTGGTTAGACATCACAAGAAAGCTACAGACCAGTATCCTTTATGAATATAGATACAAAAATCCTCAACAAAATACTAGCAGGCTGAGTCCATTATACACCATGACCAAGTGGAATATAGCCCAGGAATCAAGGTTTGTTCAACAGATAAAAATCAATCAATACAATATACAATATTAAGAGAATAAAGTACAAAAATCTCATGGTCATCTTAGTCAACACAGAAGAAGCCATTTGACAAACTCCAACATTATTCATAATAAAATACTTCACAAACTAGTAATAAAGTAGAACTTCCTCAACTCGATAAAAGACATCTTTGAAAAACCCGCAGCTAAAACCATACTTAATGGTGAAAGACAGAATGCTTTTCCCTTAATATCAGGAGGACCACAAGGATGTCCACTCTCACCACTTGTATTCAAAATTGTAAGGGTGATTAGTAAAGAAAAAGAAATAAAAGGCATCCAGATTGGAAAAGAAGAATTGAAACTATTTCTATTTCCAAAGGACCTGATCTTATATATAGAGAGAACCCACAAGGAATCTAAAAAACTATTAGAGCTACTAAGTTCAGCATGGTTGTAGGGTACAGCATCAATATACAAAAACAAGTTGTGTTGCTATACAGTAGCAATGAACAGTCCCCCCAAATTTAAGAAAACAATTCCATTTACTTAGGAATAAACTGAAATGCTTAGGAATAAATTTAACAAAAGAAATGCAAGATGCGTACATTTTAAACTGCAAAACATCATTGCAAGAAATTGAAGAAAACTTAAATAAGTGTAAAAAACATCCTGTGTTCATGAATCAGAGATCAATATTATTGGGATGGTGATACGCCACAAACTGATTTGTAAATTCAATGTAATTCCTATAAAATGCCCAGCTGACTTTTTGCAGAAATTGATAAGCTGATCCTAAAATTCATGTGGAAATACAAGAGATCCAGAGGAGCCAAAAAGGTTTTGAAAGAGAAGAACAAAGTTGGAGGACTCACACTTCTCAATTTTGAATCATAATAAAACTACAGTAATCATTATTTAAGACTTACATATCACTGGCATAAGACTACACTCATATGTCAGTGGATTAGAATTGAGGATCTAGAAATAAACCCATATGCTTTTGGTTAATTGATTTCCAACAGGAAGGTCAATGGAGAAGAGAATAGTCTTTTTAACAAATGGTGCTGGGGCAGGTGGATATCCACATGCAAAATAATGAAGTTGGATCCCTACTTCCCACCTATACAAAAAATCAATTCAAAATGTATCAAAGACCCAAATGTAAGAGCTGAAAGTATAAAGTCTTAAAAGAAAACACAGATATAAATCTTTGTGGCCTTGGATTAGGCACAAAAATATGTAGATAAACTGGACTTCATTAAAATTAAAACTTTTGTGCTTCCAAGGACACTATCAAGAAAGTAAGAGAAAACTCACAGAATATGAAAAAATATTTGGAAATCATATATCTGATAAGGGCCTAGTATCCAGAATATATAAAGAACTCTTACAACTTAACAATGAAAAGACAATCCAGTTGCAAAATAGGCGAAAGATTTCAATAGATGTTTCTCCAAAGAAATATCCAAATGGTTAATAAGCACATGCAAAGACATTCAGCATCATTAGGCATTAGCCAATGCAAATCTAAACTCCAGTGTGAGACTGTTTCACACCTACTAGGATGGCTATAATAAAAAAGACAGATAATAACAAGTGTTGGCAAAGATTTTGAGAAATTGCTGGGAAAAAATATAAAATCTTGCAGTCACTTTGGAAAATGGTTTAGCAGTTTATGAAAAAGTTAAACATAGAGTTCCTCTATAATACAGCAATTTCACTCCTAGGTATATACTGAAGAGAATTGAAAGCATTTGTCCTTACAGAAACTTGTAAATGAATGGCCATCACAGTATAATTCATAATAGTCCAAAAGTGAAAACAACCCTTATGTCCATCAACTGATGAATGGATAAACAAAATGTGGTATATTCATACAGTGGAATATTATTCAGTCATAAAAGGGAATGGCGTTCTGATGCATGCTACCATATGGATGAACCTTGACTATATTATGTTAAGTGAAGAAGCCAGGCACAGAAGACACATATTGTATGATTCCATTCATATGAAATGTCCAGACTAGGCAAGTCCATAGAAACAGAAAGTAGATTAGTGGTTGCCAGGGGCTGGGGGAATGTGGGGAATGGAAAGTGACTACTACTGGGTTTGGGGTTTCTTTTTGGGGTAATGAAAATGTTCCAGAATAGGTAGTAGTGATGGCTGCACAATCTTGTGAATTGTATACTTTAAAAAGGGTCAAATTTTTTTAAATTGACAAGCCAGAACAACATAAAACATGGACATTCTTAGCATACACGCATTCCATACATGGTGTACAATTGATGGTTCACAGTATCATCGCATAGTAATATATTCATCACCATGATCATTTTAAAAAACATTTGCATCACTTGAGAAAAAGAAATAAAAAGCAAAAAGAAAAAACTCATACATACCACACCCCATGCCCCTCCCACTCATTGGCCACTAATAAGTATTTCCATCTACCCAATATATTTTAACCTTTGTTCCCCCTATTTTTTTATACCCCTTACCACTCCCTTTCATTGATCACTAGTATTTCAATCTACTCAATTTGTTTTAGCATTTGTTCCCATATTATTTATTTATTTTTGATCCATATTTTTCACTCATCTGTCTATACTGTAGATAAAAGGAGCATCAGATGCAAGGTTTTCACAATGACACAGTCACATTGCGAAAGCTTTACCATTATGCATTCATCTTCAAGAAACATAGCTACTGGAACACAGCTCTATTGCTTCAGGCACTTTCCTCTAGACTCTCTAATACAGCTTAAACTAAAAAGAGGATATCTATATAATGCATAAGAATAACCTCCAGGATAACCTCTCGACTCTGCTTGAAATCTCTCAGCCACTGAACTTTATTTTGTCTCATTTCTCTCTTCCCCCTTTTGGTCAAACGGTTTTCTCAATAAAAGAGGTTGTTCTAGTTTGCTAACTGCCAGAATGCAAAATACCAGAAACAGAATGGCTTTTAAAAAGGGGAATTTACTAAATTGATAGTTTACAGTTCTAAGGCTGAGGAAATGTCCCAATTAAAGCAAGTCTATAGAAATGTCCAATCAAAGGCATCCAGGGAAAGATACTTTGGTTCAAGAAGGCTGATGAAGTTCAGGGTTTCTCTCTCAAGTGAAAGGGCACATGGCGAACACAGTCAGGGCTTCTCTCTCAGCTGGAAGGGCACATGGCGAACACGGCATCATCTGCTAGCTTTCTCTCCTGGCTTCCGGTTTCATGAAGCTTCCCAGGAGGCATTTTCCTTCTTCATCTCTAAAGGTCACTGGCTTGTGGACTCTCTGCTTTGTGGTGCTGCAGCATTCTCTGCTCTCTCCGAATCTCTTTCATTCTCCAGAATGCTTCCTCTTTTACAGGACTCCAGAAACTTATCAAGAACCACCCAAATGGGTGGTGACACATCTCCCCTAATCCAGTTTAATAACCACTCTTGAATGGGAGACATCTCCAGGGAGATGATCTAATTACAGGTTCAAGCATACAGTACTGAATAAGGATTATTCTGCCATTTTACAAAATGGGATTTTGATTAAAACATGGCTTTGCTAGGGGACATACATCCTTTCAAACCAGCACAAGGGTCAATTTTATGGCATGTGAATTATATCTCAATATTTTAAGATTCCTGTAAGGAATAGTCTTCAAAATGTCTGACCAGTAATCCTGAAAACTGTCAAGGTGTTAGAAAAGGGAAAGTGTGAGAAACTGTCATGACCAAAAATAGCCTAAGGAAACTTGATTATTAAATAGAATGTGGTATCCTGGAAGGGATCTTGGAATGGAAAAAAGTACATTAGGGAAAAACTGAGGTAATTGGAATAAAGTATGCTTTAGCTAATCATAATAATATATCACCACTCAATTATAACACTTGTAATATACTTAGGGAGGATGTTAATTATAGGGTACACTGGATATGGAGTATATGACAACTCTCCATCCTATCATCTTCACAATAATCTAAAAGTATTCTAAAATAAAAGGTTTATTAAGGAAAAAATGGAAAACAAATATAAGGGAAGAAAATGGATCATTAGACATTAACACCTAGAGGCTAATTAAATCTTGAGACTCCTTCTAATTTGAGAAACCTGTGATGCCTGTGATGTGACCAGTTGAATCATGAGGTTTGGGCTGTAAGTTTCTCCAGTGACCTCGGCCAGTCTGTTTGGGGATTCTCAGGTGACGGGAAGCCCCGAGGGAAGAGTGTTCACTTGGAGGACTCAGGGCACTGCTCCCTCTCAGGCTTCCTAACCTGTCATGTTGTCCTGAACTTTTATCACATCCTGTGAAGGCAATGCACTGCACTTGTGAGGGGTGTTTACTGAGTGGTATTTACTCTACTTCCACAGGGATCTGGAAGTGCCAAGGCAAAGCCGTCCGGCCCGGCACAAAACCAGACACTCAATAGCTAATGGCTCCCATAGTTAATTATGACTGTGATAAGAAGTATGAAGATGAGCAGGGGCCTTTTTTTTTTTTAACTAATAATTTAAAATTTTAATTTTTCTTTCCCAAGAATATTTATTTAAGATTTTTTTTTGCTTTTATAAAGGGACTTTATGAAGTTACAAGTTATAATTCTAAGGCTGTGAAAATGTCCAAATAAAGGCACCAACAAAAGGATACCTTCTCAGAGGAAAGGTGTTTAATTTCTTTTATTGCGAAATATAACATACATACAAAAAAGCAATAAACTTCAAAGTATATTGTAACAAGTAGTTAGAGAGCAGATTTCAGAGTTTGGTATGGGTGACAGTTCCAAAATTTCAGGTTTTTCCTTCTAGCTGCTCCAAGACACTGGAGACTGAAAGACATATCAATCTAATGATTCAGAAGTCGTACTCATTTGTTAAATCTTATCTTCTCTGTTACAAATCCTCCTTCTCCTTTGATCTTTCATCTTTAGGGGCATTTGGTCTTACACCCATTCTAACTTTTTCACTTTGGAAGAGTCTATCGATAATATGGGTTAGGGGGATGGAACTAGTTGATGTTCTGGAGAGGCTGGGCCCTCTGGGTTTCAGGACTTATCTGGCCTAGGGATCATTGAGAGGTTGTAGGTTTCTGGAAAGTAATCTTAGTGTGTTAAACTTTTATAGAATCTCGGGTAGAGCTCTGAGTGTTCTTTAGAGTTTACAGGGATGTTTTTAGTTGAGGTTTGGCAAACTGTGGTAATTAGAAATACCTAGCTGAAGCTTGCATAACAGTAGCCTCCAGAAAAACTTCTTGACTCTATTTGAACTGTCTTAGCCACTGATACCTTATTTTACTACATTTCTTTTCCCTTCTTATGTCCGGAAGGTGTTGTTGATCCGAGTCTCATCCCTGGGAGTCAGGTCTCAGTTGCCAGGGAGACTTTTACCCCTGGATGTCATGTCCCATTGTTTTAGCTTGTTAAGTGCTGGAATGCAATATACCAGAAACGGAACAGCTTTTTTTTTTTGTATGCTGTATGGTAGGGCTCACATTTCATTATTTTTCCTTGGGAGTATCCTGTTATTGCAGCACCATTTGTTGAATTTTTTTGTTTGTTTGATTTTTATTTGTTTGTTTTGCTAGTTTTTTGGGAAGAGCATGGACTGAGAATTGAACCCGAGTCTCCTGCATGGTAGGTGAGAATTCTACCACTGAACTACCCATGAACCCCCAGAAGAGCTTTTAAAAAGGGAATGTGTAAGTTGCAAGTTTACAGTTCTAAGGGTATGAAAATGTCCAAATTGAGGCAAGGCTATATTAATGTCCAAACTAAGGCATCCAGGAAAAGATACATTTGCTCAAGAAGGCTGGTGACATTCAGGGTTTCTTTCTCAGCTAGAAATGCATGTGGTGATGTCTGCTCACTTTCTCTCTGGGCTTCTTCAACGGCTTCTCCAGGGGTGCTTTCTTTCTGCCTCTCCAAAGGTTTCTGGCTGTGTTGGTTCTTTCCAAAATCCTCTCCAAGGGCTCTAGTAAGCCACCCCACCTTGAATTGGTGGAGACATTTCTTCACAGAAACCGTAAAAAAGATCCCACCCAGCAATATTGAATGAGGATTAAAGAGCGTGCCGTTTCTGGGGTGCATGATAGTCTCAAACCAGCATATCCACATCATGGGGAGGATAATGATTTCCCTTGCAGAGTCAGACTTAGAGAGAGAGAGACCATATCTGAGCAACAAAAGAGGGTTTTTGGAAGTAACTCTTAGGCATGCCTATGAGTAGGTTTAGCTTTTCTGGTGCGGAAATAAGCTTCCTAAGAGCAAGCCTCAAGATCAAGGGCTTGGCCTATTGACTTGGGAGTCCCTAATGTTTGAAACTGTATTGGGGTTTCCCTGGTGGTAAAGTTTAATAGTTCCATTTTTTTTCTATAGTCCCTCAAGGGACCTTGCCAATACTTTTTAATTATCTGCCCAACATACTCTAGGATGTATCCAGGTAGTACATTAAGCTATACTGAATTATAAGCCCTCAATCACATTCTGGGCTCCATGTGTTTAGGTTGTTTAAATGAGCTGTCCAGACAGGTTAAGTTAGATTGTGTTACAGAATATTTAGGTTTTGGGCAGAATAAACCTGTTTTCCTTTGGTCTCATACTGTAGGTGATGTTCTAAAATACAGACAATGTCATCGTTACCCCTTATATTGTCATTTACATTAGTCCTGACCAGATTGGCTTCATTCTTATCTTTAACTGAAGCCTGGTCTCTTTTTCTGTTCCTCTAACAGTTGCTGTATGTAACAATGCTCACTTTCAGACCTGCAGAACTCCAACTTTGAGTCTTAGGTGTGACACAGGTAGCCAAAGTCCCAGGGAGATACCAGGTTATACATATACAGCACAGCATCTCAGGATCTAGAAATATCATTATAGCTCTGGGCTAGATATGACTGCTATAAGAGCTTATATTTTGTGAAAGAGACAATATAATATGTGTTCTTTTGTTTCTGACTTCATGCTTCATTCACCTCATTTTATGCCTCACGACTTCTTTCCTTTCTGTAGCCACATAATATTCCAACATATGTACACATCATATTTCACCTTTCTGCTTCTCAGTCAGTGTATCCTTCAGCCACGTTGTGTTAGTAAGGTACCAGAATGCAGTATGCCAGAAATGGAACGGCTTCTATAAAGAGAATTTTATTAGTTACAAGTTTTCAGTTCTAAGCCTATGCAAATGTCCAAGCCAAGGCTAAGGGAAAGATACCTTAATTCAAGAAAAGCTGATGCATCTGGAACACCTCTGTCAGTTGGGAAGGCATGCTGCTCCCTTGCTGGTCCCTTGCTCCTGGGCTTCGTGGTTTCACCCTCTGTTCCTGTGGGGGTTCCTCACTTTGCTTCTCTGGGGCAGGGTTTCATCTCTTGGCTTCCTTTGGCTCTCTGCAGGTTCTGGCTTGCTTGACATCTCATGGTAATGTCTGCTAGGTTCCAACATCTGTGTCTCTGTTCTCTAAATATCGGCACCTGTGTCAGCTCTGCTCTGAGGTTTCTTTCAGCTCTGAGGTTTCTGTTGTTTCTAGCTCTCTCCCAAATGTTTCTTCTTTTAAAGGAGTCCAGTAAACTAATCAAGATCACCTGGAATGGGTGGAGTCACACCACAACTGGGTGTGTCACATTTCTGTGGAGATAATCTAGTCAAATTTTCCAACCTACAGTATTGAATCAGAATTAAAAGAAATGGCTGCTCCCACAAGATTGGGTCAGGATTAAAGCATGGCTTTTTTTGGGGTACATAATACCTTTTCAAACCAACACATATCTCCATCCATTGGGCTTCATGTGTAATGTCCAAAGTAGACAATCTATGTCTCACATTGTCCTCATTTAGTTGTACAATTATCAATACTCTCTATTTTAGACAATTTCCATTGCTTCAAAGAGAAAAATAACTGGTAAACACACTCTCCACAAATAGAAAATCCAAAACTTTTCTTAACTCTTGTCCTTCCCCCTCCAATTATTTACCCCTGGTATTTCTGTGGTACTATTGATGTCTTCCTGCTAAATATAGACCATAGCATGCAATAGTAGTTCTTTCCCTATCCCCCTCTATTACTGACTCTTTGTATAAGAGTCATACCTTTGAAGTAGTTCATACTAGAACTTATTTATATTTATAGTGCTAATTGGTGGGATACATGGTTCTATGCAACCCCTTTCAATCATGTTCACCTTCAATATGGCAATAGTACTTATAAACCCACTTATAAACGTGCCTTCACTTCTATCCATTTCCTTACGTTTAAGTTGAACCTCATTTGCTAACCATTCACCCATCTCTGGCTTCTGTGTATCTCTAGGTCCCCTATATTCTGCATTATCAGTCTCTAAGTTTGCTTTTATCAAGGTCATAATGGCAAAATCATAAAGTATCTATCCATTTGTGTCTGGCTTATTTCATTCAGCATTATGTCCTCAAGGTTCATCCACATTGTCATGTGCTTCAGGAGCTCATTTTGTCTTACTTCTGCATAATATTCCATCATGTGTATATACCACATTTTGTTTATCCATTCATCTGTTGATGGGCACTTGGATTGCTTCCATATTTTAGCAATCGAGAATAGTGCCATTATGAACATCAGTGTGCAAATGTCTGTTCATGTCACTGCTTTCAACTCTTCTGGGTATATATTGACGGATCTTAGGGCAACTCAATATTTATTTTTCTAAGGAACCACCAAACTATCTTCCACAGCAGTTGTACATTATATATTCCCACCATCAGTGAATAAGTGTTCCAATTTCTTTACATCCTCTCCTATATTTGTAGTTTCCTGTTTGTTTAATAGCAGCCATTCTTATAAGTGTGAGGTGATCTCATTGTCATCTTGATCTGCATCTCCCTTATAGCTAATGAGAATGAGCATCTCTTCATGTGCTTTTTGGCCATTTGTATTTGCTCTTTGGAAAAATGTCTATTCATATCTTTAGCCCATTTTATAATTGGGTTGTTTGTTCTTTTGTTGTTGAGTTGTATGATTTCTCTATGTATACAGGATATCGAACCTTAATCTGATACGTGATTTCCAAATGTCTTCTCCCATTGAGCAGGGGGTTTTGAGTGCATACATTAGGACCTCTTCTGGGTTGGGTAGTCAAGGCAGGTTGCCTGGGGAAGCCAAGTTTAAGTCGAGAGGAGAAGCAAGAATATTTACTGCCTGTGGAGATGTGGGAAAGCGCATTTCTGGCAGTGGAAGTAGCCTTGTGGAGGCGCTGTGGTTGAAGGGGTAAGGAATTGGGAGAAGCTGAAAGGAAACCCCTGTGGGTCTAAGGGGTGGGGACAAGCACTGAGACGAGGAGGCTGATGGGGTGCAATAGGGGTGAACTGGAAGAGCAGGAAGGGACCAGACTTTAGGGCACTCTGAGGAAATCACTGCAGCTTTTTAAGCCCAGATGTGTTTTGGTCAGATTTATACTAAAAAAAAAATGATACTCTGAGTGCATCATACAGAATGGATTGACAGAGCAAGAGTGGAGTGGAGAGACCAGTTAGGAGGTGTGCCAGTTGGAAACTGTCCTGTACCCCCAGAAAAACCATGTTTTTTACTCCTGATTCAATATTGTTGGGTGGGATCTTTTTGATGGTTTCCATGGAAATGTGTCTCTGCCCATTCAAGGTGGGGCTGCTTACTGGAGCCCTTTAAGAGGGAAAAGCTTTAGAACCTACAGAAAAGCTTTAGAACCTACAGAAAAGCTTTAGAACCTACAGAGCCCACACAACCCGAAGACCTTTAGAGATGCATAAAGAAAATGCCCTCAGGGTAGCCTTGAAGAACCTGGAGAGAAAGCTAGCAGATGTCTCCACGAGGCTTTCCAGCTGACAGAGTTGTTTTGGATGGTATCAGCCTTTCTTGAGTGAAGGTGACCGCTTGTTGCTGCCTTAATTTGGCCATTTTCAAGGCCTTAGAACTGTAAACTTTTAACTTAGTAATTCCCTTTTTAAAAGCCTTTCTGTTTCTGGTATATTGTAATTCAGCAGCTTCAACAAACTAAAAGAGGAGGCTAATATTGGAGGTGAAACACAATGGGGACTTTGCCCAGGGGGAAGAGAAGTCCACTGGGTTGAGAAAAAATTACAAAGTGGAATTAACAAAAAAGCTTACAGAGATGAATAACACAATTTATAGATACAGGTAACGTCAATACATGGGCAGCTTTGATCAGAAAAAGCAACATAAAGTATTTGTTAAAAAGCCAAAGACAAAACAACAAACAAAACCCACCCTAAGAATGTATTAAAACCAAGGCCCAGGTCTAACAAACAAAAAGGCTGGATATAGCAATTAAATGCCTGGCATTTTTTTTTAAAGCATCCAGCTTCCTTCAAAATAACCACCACAGGGTTTTTTCAAACCTTTGGCTTTCTCTTTATCAAATCATATAAGATTGATCACCTAAAATTTGTGTCCGTTTTCCACTTTGAGCTTGGCTGGAGGGCACTGACCCACCTTACAGAATTAGGCTGTCAGGAGAGTGTTGATTTGAGAGGAACGTGCAGAGGCCGGCCTGGCTGGCCAGGGGCCAACTGAGATAGAGGACACGGTCCCAATGCTGGCCAGTGGCAGGGTCAGCTACGACTGCAGACAGACTGACACCCACGGAGTCTGCAGCACAAACAGCTGCCGCCTGGCTGCATTTCAAAGGTGTCTTGGCAGAGCACTTTGGCTGTCAGCAGCATAGCCGTTGCACAGTCCTTAGACTATGTTTTACAAGTTCATTCTTTAGCACACAGGCACGCTTTTATGGCATCTGGGGCATTTTGCTGAATGACCGGGTAGTGTGCTGCTGACCAGGCAGCATATTTCCAGATTTAGATTATAAGAGAAAAACAGCAAGTGGTAAGTTCAGCAGCAGGTCAATGGATAGTTATACTGCAGTTCCTCACCCAGCACTTTGTTCCGTGGGGACCAATACTGTAAAACATATTCAACGAGATGACCCTAGGTGTTTGTTTTCAGGACTGTTAGTCACATTTATACTGGGAAGGTGCTGTAATTACACTGTAAACATTCTTCTTCTTATCAGGAAGAAAACTGGGGTGAGTGTTAAAACCTGACAGAATCGGCAATGTGTGCTATTATTTTCTGTGCATTCATGGGCTATGGGAGGTTGGTGTAGCTTGTGAAACAAAAATGGAGAGAGACTTTATCCAAGGTTTATCAATTTCACTTTAAACTGTGTGCATCCTACATGTTTGAGATTCTTGGTGATGCTGGGGTAATTTCAAGAGACACGATAATGTCCGCGGACAAACAGCTCTCTGAAAGAGTTGAGAGTTCATACATTATTCTACTTGATCAAAGACTTCCAGATCTTCTCAAGTTATGATCACATTTGCCCTTTAAAGCGTCTGCTCAATTTGTCCAGGTTTACTTTTAAGAATGATGGTTGAATCAAAAACTGTAGTGATGACTTCCGGAGAAGATGGCGGCTTAGTAAGACGCGCGGGTCTTAGTTCCTCCTCCAGTAAAGCAACTAAAGAAACAGAAACAATACGAAACAGCTCCCGGAGTCACGACAGAGACCAAAAAGACAGCGTACCCCACTCTGGAACAGCTGAACAGGCAGGGAGAATCTGCTGCGGTGAGATACCCGAGGGGCGCGCGTTTTCCCGGCCGGGGCGGCTGGCGACAGGGGTCCCCTCCACGCACGTGGCTCCCCGGTCTGACTGGGAACGTTGGATAGCGGGGCTCTCCCGTCACGCTTGGCATTTCGGGCCAGCTGGACAATTAGGACCGGCACTCTCCCAAGCCGCGGCGGCCAGCGACCCCTGCCTTCACGCGCGGTTTCCCGGGCCGACTGTAGTGCAGACAGACGAGCGCCACGAGCGCCACCTACTGGGCAGGAAAAGAAAAACAGAGCCCAGAGATTTCACAGAAAAACCTTTCAACCAGCTGGGTCCCACACCCAGGGAAATCTGATCAAATGCCCAGACACCAGCAGAAAATAATGGATGACGCTCGGAAAATTGAAGATATGGCCCAGTCAAAGGAACAAACCAATAGTTCAAATGAGATACAGGAGCTGAGACAACTAATGCTGAATATACGAACAGAAATGGAAGAAGTTTTCAAAAACCAAATCAATAAATTGAGGGAGGACATGAAGAAGACATGGGCTGAACAAAAAGAAGGAATAGAAAATCTGAAAAAACAAATCACAGAACTTATGGGAGTGAAGGACAAAGAAGAAAAAATGGAAAAAACAATGGATACCTACAATGGTAGATCTAAAGAGACAGAAGCTACAATTAGTGAACTGGAGGATGGAACATCTGAATTCCAAAAAGAAACAGAAACTATAGGGAAAAGAATGGAAAAACTTGAGCAGGGGATCAGGGAACTGAATGACAATATGAAGCGCACAAATATACGTGTTGTGGGTGTCCCAGAAGGAGAAGAGAAGGGAAAAGGAGGAGAAAAACTAATGGAAGAAATTATCACTGAAAATTTCCCAACTCTTATGAAAGACCTAAATTTGCAGATCCAAGAAGTGCAGCGCACCCCAAAGAGAATAGACCCAAATAGGCGTTCTCCAAGACACTTACTAGTTAGAATGTCAGAGGTCAAAGAGAAAGAGAGGATCTTGAAAGCAGCAAGAGAAAAACAATCCATCACATACAAGGGAAACCCAATAAGACTATGTGTAGATTTCTCAGCAGAAACCATGGAAGCTAGAAGACAGTGGGATGATATATTTAAATTACTAAAAGAGAAAAACTGCCAACCAAGACTCCTATATCCAGCAAAATTGTCCTTCAAAAATGAAGGAGAAATTAAAACATTTATAGACAAAAAGTCACTGAGAGAATTTGTGACCAAGAGACCAGCTCTGCAAGAAATACTAAAGGGAGCACTAGAGTCAGATACGAAAAGACAGAAAAGAGAGGTGTGGAGTAAAGTGTAGAAAGAAGGAAAATCAGATATGATATATATAATACAAAAGCCAAAATGGTAGAGGAAAATATTATCCAAACAGTAATAATACTAAAAGTTAATGGACTGAATTTCCCAATCAAAAGGCGTAGAATGGCAGAATGGATTACGACCCAACAATACCACTGCTAGGTATCTACTCAAAGGACTTAAGGGCAAAGACACAGACGGACATTTGCACACCAGTGTTTATAGCAGCATTATCTACAATTGCAAAGAGATGGAAACAGCCAAAATGTTCATCAACAGACGAGTGGCTAAACAAACTGTGGCGTATACTTACGATGGAATATTATGCAGCTTTAAGACAGACTAAACTTATGAAGCATGTAGTAACATGGATGGACCTAGAGAACATTATGCTGAGCGAGTCTAGCCCAAAACTAAAGGACAAATACTGTAAGGTCCCACTGATGTGAACCGACATTCGAGAATCAGCTTGGAATATATCATTGGTAACAGAGACCAGCAGGAGTTAGAAACAGGGTAAGATAATGGGTAATTGGAGCTGAAGGGATACAGACTGTGCAACAGGACTAGATACAAAAACTCAAAAATGGACAGCACAATAATACCTAGGTGTAATGTAACTAGGTTGGAACACTGAATGAAGCTGCACCTGAAATATGTTTTTTTGTTTGTGTGTTGGTATCTTTTGTTTTTGTTTTTTTCTTTTTCCTTTTTATATACATATATGTATTTTATTAGTATTATTATTTTAATTCTCTTCTCTATATTAACATTCTATATCTTTTTCTGCTGTTTTGCTAGTTCTTTTCCTAAAGCGATGCAAATGTACTAAGAAATGATGATCATACATCTATGTGATGATACTAAGAATTACTGAGTGCATTTGTAGAATGGAATGATTTCTAAATGTTGCGTTAATTTCTTTTCTTTTTTTTGATTAATAAAAAAAATTAAAAAAAAAAAAAACTGTAGTGATGTGAAATATATAAAACTCTGCATTTTAAATGGTGACCGTTTATAAGTCATCCCGAATAAGGACAAAATTTAAAAACATTTGTAGTAGAGATGTCAGGCATTACTTGCCTGCCACAGTCCCTGCAGTACTAAATAGTTGTTTCGTATTACATAACCCCACCCTCTCTGTCCCTCTAATTCTCCTACCCCCACCTTTGCCAGCTTCTGGCCCTGGGGGGATCTTGACTTCCCATCCAGGGAAACCTAAAGCCTAGACTGACCAGTCATCAAGATCTGTTTACACTGACCCATAAAGATATTGTAATTGAGGAGTTAAGAATTAACAAATGATTATGATTACTGAATTGTTATATAGATGTTTTTCTTTCTATATTATAGAATAGCCAAAAATTAATACTTGGAATTACTGAAACTCAACTAGCTTCACCCTTGTTTATATCTACTGTTATAATGGTCATTCTAATCTAGTCTCATCCTTGTTTATACTTACTAGTCTCAGCCTTGTGTATACTTACTATTGTAACAGTTATTCTAGCCTTGTCTCACCCTGGTTTATACTTAAGTATTGTAATGGTAACATCTCCATCTCCTCTTGCTTGGATCCATAAAAAAAACCTTGATTCCCCTAGACTCAAAGAGACAGATTTTAGGCTGTTAAGACCATCTGATCTCCTGCTTCGCACCTAGTAATAAACTCATCCTCTTTCTGAAACCCCAATGTCTCAGGAATTGGTCATCTAAGCCATAGGGCGGAGAATTCACCACCTTTGTCTGGTAACAGTATTATAGACACCCTCTGTCATGGTCAGGTTCATGTGTCAACTTGGCCAAGTGGTGGTACCTGTTTGTCTGGTTGGGCAAGTGCTGGCCTGTCTGTTGCAATGAGGACATTTCATAGAATTAAATCATGATCATGTCAGCTGCATCCACAGCTGATTCCATTTGTAATCAGCCAAGGGGAGTGTCTTCTGCAATGAGTGATGCTTAATCTAATCACTAGAAGCCTTTTAAGGAGAATTCAGAAGAGACAGGCTCTCTTCCTTCCTGCTTCAGCTGGAGAGCCTCTCCTGTGGAGTTTGTCCAGACACTCTATTAGAATCGTCGTCTTCACAGCCTGCCCTGTGGATTTTGGACTCTGCATTCCCATGGTCATGTGAGACACTTTTATAAATTTTATATTTGCGAGTGTTACTTGTTGATTCTGTTTCTCTAGAGAACCTTAACTAATACACCCTCTAAATCAGAAGCTGGGAGACTGATGGCCTAGGCCAGTGGCTCTATAGGTCATGTGTGGAAGATATAGAGCCAAGGCTGCCATTTTGCTCAGCTGTAAGCTGAAGTTAGAAAGAGATCAGGTGGTAAAGGGAAAAGCATGAAACAAACAAGTGACAGGGACAGGTGACTAAAGAGAGAAGGAAGAGAGTAATTGCTTTGGACCTAGAGAGTTTCTGAGTCTAGTTCTTTACCTTTATAATAAAGTTATTGTTAAAATAAATCTGACCCAGGGATGGGTCTGGCCCTGGCACTATGGGATTAATAATGCTGTCCTGACCAAAAGGGGGAAAAGAAGTGTAACAAATAAGGTATCAGTGGCTGAGAGAGTTCTTATAAAGTTGAGAGGCTACTCTGGAGGTCAATCTTACACAAGCTTCAGTTAGACATTGCTACCTATCATAACTTGCCAAACCCCAACCAAAATTATTCCAGCCAATCCTAAAGAACACCTAGGGCAATATATATGATTCTACAAATGTACCATGCACTAGGGTAACTTTCCAGAAACCTACAACCTCCAGATGGCTTCCTGGACTAGATAAGTCCTGTAACCTAGAGGGGCTAGCCTCTCCAGAATATCAGCTATTTCCACTTCGTACCCCATATTATTGACAGCCCCTTCCAACATGAAAAAGTTAGAATGGGCACAGCCCAGACACCCCTAAGGAGTGGGATAGAAAGATCAGAAGTGATGGTGGAGTTATACAGAGAAAGTATGGTTTAACAAATGAGTATGATTGCTGAATCATTATATTGATATTTCTTTTGGTCTCCAGTATCTTACAGAAGATAAAAGTAAAAACCTAAAACTGTGGAACTGTATAACCCATACCAAACTCTGAAATCTGCTCTACAACTAATTGTTGTGCTGTGCTTTGAAATGTATTGCTTTTTAGTATATGTGTTATTTTTCACAAAAAAGGGGGAAAAAGTCAATTATGATGATAAAAAAAATATTTATTCCTTCTAGCCTCCAATATTCTGGAGCAGCTAGGAGGAAAAAAATCTGAGATGATGGTATGGTAGCCCATGACAAACTCTGGGATCTCTCCAGTAACTACTTGTTGAAGAGTGCTTTGAAAACAACTGCTTTTTATCTTTCTTACCTTTGTATATATGTTATATTATACAATAAAAAAGTTAAAAAAATAAAATAAATCTGAGTTCCCCTTGATTTATTTTAAAAATACATCTTTAAAATAAAGATCAGATGAGGCCCAATCCTTGCAACCAAACAGAAATAATCCCTATCAGTGGCATCCTTCTGTGTGGCATGAAGAATAAACCCAACAGGTAATCAAGTCTAGGTAATGAAATTAGGTTTTGTCATGGGGAATTTTTAAGATGGATACTTCCTCGTTCAGCCCCCGATACTTTGGGACAGCCAACCTCATTTCCATTTATCAAAGGCAAACCTGTCTGTATATAAGTTATGTCTCATCTTGCGTAAGTTTTGCCTCATCTTGGGTCTCACCCAGAAGTAACCATTAGGACCTACTCCATGACTCTCAGAAAACAAAACAACAATGACACAGGCCTGCCTGTGTCCTCTGTGGTTGGACTGAAAAAAGTGGGGGAGGTTGTGAAACGAAGCCACTGATATGACCCTATGCCAGATGAGTAAGATGGAATCCATGTAGGAGTTGAGTTCAGTAATAACGCGCCTCTTGTAGCTGTTTGCATTGCTTGCAAACCCCCACACTCTTGAGCAAATATTATCTTTAATGTCACAGAGCACAGGGCTGTTCTCTAGGGTTGGACTAAATTGGACTCTGTGGGAGAATAAACCTAGAATTCCAAATGTGGTGATCCCGACAGAGTAAGTGATGCAAGACCAATTTTCCACTTGTGCAGGGTGGGTTTGTTCACATCTCATGCAGAAATGAAAGATGCCAGACTGGGTGTTGACTGGCTGGCCCCAGACATAAGGTAGTAATTTGGGTTTTATTTTAAATAGGCATTAGAGTCTGGGTCATCCAGAATTTTAATTTAGGAAGGAGCCGTGGAGAATGGCAGCTGGGCCGTTGGAGGGCCCTTGGATGAAGAGTAGAGAGTTCAGGAGCAGTGCTTCACATTCTTTCATTCAGCTCTGCAAGAGCTTTTGTGGTGAATGGAAGGCAAAAGAAGGCAAACTCAGCCTATGTCTTGCCATGGTTCCGTAGGCAGCTCTATAGGAGCTTCCGAATTCTGCAACTTGAAGTAGCAGTTTCGTTGCTACTTCATCATGCAGATGAGAGGAAAGTTCAATGACTAAAACGTTGTAAAGCTGACTGCGGTGTTTAAATCCTGAGCTAAAGAGGAGACCCAGGCTGCTGCCAGGGTCTCCATTAGGGCTTACTCCATGACTTTCACAAAACAAAACAACAATGTTGGATTGAAAAAAGTGGGGGACGTCAGAAGTCTGGATTTCTCCCAGCTTCCCTCCAGCAGACACAATGGGCTTTTCTATTCTTCATGCAAAGCCCAGGGGTTGCAGGACGAGTTCTTTCCCCAGATGCTTCCCTAAGCAATTTAGCTCTCCGTTCAAGTTGACGCCTTGTGATATTGGCTATTCTTTTGGTTTGAGGAGAATATGAAGTGTCTCTTCATTCAGCAGATGTTTATTGAACACATACTATATTCCAGGAGACAGTAGGGTTCATATGGAGCTTACCTTTTAGTGTGGCCAAAAGCCTGAATTCAAATCCTGGCTCCATTCATTACTAGCTTGGCAAGTTACTTAACTTGGTTATGTTGACTTCTCAGTGCCTCTGGCTTTTGTATTTGTAAAGGGGGTTAGCAAAATGACACAAAGTTTGGTATGGAACTAAATGAAGCAAAACACGTAAAGAGTTTACAAAAACAGTGCATGAGTTAGAATGAGGACTAAATATTAACATATCAAAGCAAGTGAATGAGTTTTAGCTGTTGGCCAAGGACAGATAAGAACAATGAAAGCATTCATGATTCTGATTTCAGCGAGGAGCCTTACATGATGGCTCTGATAAATGTGGGATCTGCTGTGGCTTTCCAAACTTGTGACTAGCAAAAGGACCCAGAAACCAGCATTTAAGCAAACATAAGCCTTCAGAACAGAAGCCTAAGTGGAGAACGATGGAGGGATTTATTAAGTCTTCTTTCCACAGGCCTTTAGCTTTCACATTTATAGTCTTATGCTGAGAATTAGTAGGTAGCATTAAAAATGGAGGTCCACAGAAATGTTCTGTGAATTTGCTGCTGGGCCACTGGGCTTCGGAAACCTGATGCCATACTTCTGCTTTGCCTGGGAGAGGGATTCGATTCTCAATTTGCATATGAGATTTTGAGAATCCTGTGAATTCTAATTCCGGTGTTAACTTAAATCAGGCTATTTGAGCCACTTGAGGCTGTTTCACTATCTCCTATCTCAATTTCCTTATCTGCAAAACAAAGGAAGCTGAATGGGTAACTTTGGCTAAAGCAGTGGGACTCCAGGAACCAATCTTCCAGGGCTGTGGGAGAGGGAGATGAGTCTTCATTCTAGGCATTACTTAAGTGATACCTGGTGGCTCCCACTGAAAACCAATGTCCTTTCAGTTGTGTTTAAAGGCGCGGCCCACTTTAAACAGCCATTTGTGGCCCACTTTAAATAGTCATTTGTTCACCCTGGAAGCTTCTACTAGTTAAGGGCTGCTCTTCTGAAATTTCCAAATAGGGCCAAGGAGAAAATGGGTATGTATTCTTTCTTTTTGGAGCAAAGACTTTTTGGAACAAGGGCTGTGTTGCTGATGAAAATATTATTTTGGGTCTCATGGCAATTCATTTATTGCTTCCTTGAACCTGTGTCACCCAGGGAGTGTCTAAAACCACATGGTGCTTCTGAGCCCCACATCTTTTGCATTCATGTCCCTGATTTAGCTGATAGATGTTAAAAAGCAGGCACAGCCAGATAACACCCCAATGACAACACAGATGCAAAAACTGAACCAGTAGAGTTATTACAGTTTGGGGAGGGATTGTGTTGTTGTCGCACGTTTTCCCTACTGATAGCTCTTAATTTTTTTTTTCCCCTGGGACCCTAATATCACTTATGAGAGAAACCGAGTCTCCTTTCTTCTGCTTGATTTCAATCTCCATATCCCTAAGAAAATGTGGAAACATGGAACTCAGGAGACCTTGTGAATAGTACCCATAACCATGGTCTCACATCTCTTTCATGGCCAGCAGGGCTTTAACTGAGCAACTGTGGCTCTGAAGAGTAAAAAAACATAGGATTTTAGTTCTGGAGGGAACTTTCCTTGGTGCTTAAATACCATTTTAGGGATTAGGAAATAAGGGACCCAGACTGGGTCACAGATGGAAGTAGAAGACCCAAATCTCCTAATTCCCGGTGGAGTGTGTTCCCACTGGGTGCATCCTCTGCACCTCCTCCATCTCCCACCCCTGGCTTCACCTGGAGACTGGTGCTGGGGACCAGGGATGCATAATATTGGAGCATTGGGGTTGGGCCTCTGACTCTGCCTTGCCTTGGGTGTGGCCTCAGTTTTGTCTCAGTTCATTTCCTTTTGGAAAATGCTAGCCACAAAAATGGTCAGACTTTTTGACTACCAGAGATGGTTCACACCTGTTGGCTGGTAAAAAAAGAAACTGAGGTTCAAAGAGGTGACATGACAGGCCCAAGTTGCCACAGCATGTCAGGAAATCAGTCAACAAATATTTGTTTAGCACTTATGAGACATCAGAGCTTTGGTTCCTGCTGGGGATATGGTCAAGAATAAAACAGAAGTGGTTCTTGCCCTGAGAGAACTTTCAATTCAGGAACAAGACAGACAGGATGTTAAAGGAAGGAGCCATGGAGAATGGCAGAAGATGGGCAGCTGGAGGGCCCTTGGATGAAGAGTAGAGAGTTCAGGAGCAGTGCTTCGCACTCTTTCATTCAGCTCTGCAGGAGCTTTTGTGGTGAATGGAAGGCAAAAGAAGGCAAACTCAGCCTGCGTCTTGCCACGGTTCCGTAGGCAGCTCTACAGGAGCTTCCGAATTCTGCAACTTGAAGTAGCAGTTTCGTTGCTACTTCATTGTACAGATGAGAGTAAAGTTCAATGACTAAAACATTGTAAAGCTGACTGCAGTGTTTAAATCCTGAGCTAGAGAGGAGACCCTGGCAGCAGCCTGGGTCAAATGGGAGCACTTTTATGAAGGAAGAGGGCAGGGTCCAGTTGGGAAAAGCAGGACCGACTAGAACCTATTGTTCCATCAATTGAAATCTTTCATCTTTTGAGGCCTTAGGTACCAGTACCTTGGCAGAGAGGTAAAAACTGGAGAAGACCACCTTTGAGGTGATTTACCTTCTTAAGCTCTATTTAGCTATTTGGAGTCATATTTTACTATTTATCTTTTGGGTTGTTCTGGTGTTTTTTGGATGCCTTCTATCATTATTTCCCACACAGAGGCATTTGTTCAAATTCTGGTCTAATCACAGGCTACCCTTGGAGAAACCGAGGTTGGGGAGATGGCTGATTCTCAGAGCTTCTGGGGAAACTCAGGCCCAATTGGAAAGCTGTTACCTCGGTGGCTTTTGGCTGCCTGTAGGAAAAAAAAACAGTCTGCAATCCTGAGCATGGACTTGTGCAATTTTCTAGTTGTCTGCCTTCACCCAGGCTATTATCATAGGCTCTGGTAAGATGCCCCCCTGCGCCGCCCCCCACCTGACCCACAGACCTCTTCTCTCCATCTTTTATCTCTTAAATTTTGGAGCTTTTTATAAGACATCCATTTTTCTTATTGGAAGAGAGCCCTCCACCCCAGTCATTTCCCTATGCCGTGTTCCTCTACCCGCTTCTGCTCGAAGCCCACTTCCTCTGGACCAACTCTGCCCTGTCTTTCAGCAGCCCCCATTGTCCTGTGTATCAGTTGCAACTGGTTCTGTATATGGTAATGTACTTAAAACAATTTGTATTCCTGTCTCATTTTATTATGTGTGTCCTCTTTTCTCCTCTGGATTTCAAGTGTCCTGAGAAAAGGGCTGGAACCTCTGTTTCCAGTGGGGCTTGTGTTACCAAGAGCACAGTTTGCTGACAGCTGGGCATGGGTTGAACCACACCTGGTTTGTCTGCAGCAGAGTAAATCACTGCAGCCTTTTAGGGACATTTAACAGGCTAAAGGCAGAAAATTGACCAGTGAGCAATATATCTTCAGAAGCCAACAGTGAACCTGTTTTCAGAGCTCCTTTCAACAAAACTGAAGTTGAAAGGCTTCACCCTTTGCTGTTCTCCTGCGTCTGAGCATTCTACCAGCCTCCTTCTTTCTCAAGATCCCATTTGTGATCATTAGGCTAATATGTCAGCTTGGCCAGGTAATGGTGCCCAGTTATCTGGTTGAGCAAGCACTGGCCTATTACTATGAGGATATTTCATGGACTTAAATTATTAGTACATTGATTGCAGTTATGGCTGATTACATTCTACAATCAACTGAGGAGAGTGTCTTTAGCAATGAGAGATGTTTAATACAATCAGTTGAAGGTTTTAAAAGGAGAAGTGATGACTTCAGCAGTCAGAAGAGAGAACTTTCATCTCTACTTTAGCCAGCCAGCTGGCTAAATTCATCAAAAGCCTTCATCAGAGTTGCCAGTTGCAGCCTGCTCTATGGAACTTGAACTCATGCATCCCCCTAGTTTCATGAGACACTTTTATAAAATCTTATAATATTTATAGATATCTCCTGTTGGGAAACAGAACTAATACTAATATACCGTTAGTGAGAACCCTGACTAATACACCATTTAAAACAGGTTACCGTGTTCTTCTTTTCTTTCTACAAGCCTTCTGCTCCACTCCCCCCACACCGAAACCAAATTCACACTAAAACATTAGAAATTTCCCATGCTACTTCTTTTAACAGCATTTGCATTTGTATTTATAAAACTAATTGATGGAAGAGAGCACTATTTAACAGAAAAGAATAAAACTGGAGTGATGGTATTTCAGAAAGAAGAAATTTTGGATAAGATTGCTGTTCTCAGGTCTTCGGAAAACGGCTCCATAAATATCTTACTTAGATGGGCAGACCAGGTGAGTGAGTGGGGCCTTCCCTGAATCACAGGGACCCAGGGAGGTGGGTGGGTGCTGGGAGGACTATGTAGTTAAGCTGTGTAGATGGTAGGGACAAAAATCAGCGTGACATTAAATATGTCTTCTTCCTGTATCATTGAATGATGTTTTCTATGAAGAGCGGAATCATGACTTCCCACCTCACCCCAAGAATTCATGAAAGTTCCCAGAAACTGCCCCCCAAATGGACTTTAAGATGCCTTCATCACAGTTCCTGCAGATTGCAAGCTACAGCTTTAAGCCGTTGCTGCGTTTATTTTGGACACTTTAGCAGAAAAACCCTGGCTACCACAGGAAACGGGGAGAAGAAAAAAGAAAAGGGCCAGACAAAGCTCCTGAAAAAGCATGTAGTGTTGTTAAGCTTTTATCTATCTGTCTATCTGGGTGTCTAGCATGTGAAGGTATTGACTGAAGGCGTAGTAGGTTTCTGTGTGATTAATTTCATGGTTGTAGTTTTGTCGTGCTGACTACGTGTGGGTGGTGTGTTGAAGGAAAACCCGAAGGCTTGGATTCCAGTCCTATTTTTGTCACTCACTGGTTCTTTGATGCTGGTTCAGACATTTCAGCTCTTCTGGGGCTCATTTCCTCCTTGTAATGAGATACTGGACATGAAAGCGATTGAAAATTCTAAGGTGTTCTAGAAAGATAGAATCCAATCATTGGAAAGCTCTTTGCTTTGGAGAGGATTGCACGCATTCAGGGGTATCAATCAAGACATGAGCCTCATTAGGTAAAAACTGAAAGTAAAACTTGTGCATTTAAAATGTGAAAATAAAATCAGCCACCCGAGTAACACACATTTCAAGTATATTAATTTCAAGTGGGAAACTCATAAAAACAAAAAAACCGAAACCAACTGAGATGTGGAAAACTTTCAACATGAATGACTCTACCCTATTCGTGAAGTCTGATATTTGTGTGCTTCTCCCCCAGAAGCCTGTCAGGGTTCAAACCTACCCGTGTCTGTGAATAAATATCGAGTTTTTGCCATGGGTCAGGCTTTGCTAGGCACTGGGTATCAGAGCTCTTGTTTCTACGTTGTTCTTAGCTCAGCCGCTGGTTCGTTTGACCGGTGGCTGCTGACCTTCCCAGGGACCCGTGTGCATGTGTGTTTCCTAAGACACGGTTCACTAATGTGACCAAGTGCTGTTTGCATTTATTTACATGATAAACACCTCTCTGGTGTACCCACAACCCAAATGGGTGTATTGGTTCCCCAGAACTGTGAATATATTTCTCTATCTCCAATCCTAGCCTTAAGTGTGTTCCTTAATATCCATTGAACATAAGTTGAATATTAGCTGGGTGAATAAAGTATTGGTTGCTCTATTCTCTTTAAAACAAATATTATTGTTTTACAGTACAGAAAATTAAGTTGACCCTTATTTGACTTCAGCTGAGATGAATATGATGAAACATTTTGTTGTGGGTTATAAAGCTTGCTTCTCTATATTAAAGCATTTATTCATATGTTGACCATACATTTGGTGAAAGGAGCAAAGCATTTTGTAATTTTTGATTACGTTCATTTCCTTCCCAAATCCTGCTAAAGCTTTATCCATCATAGTGAGAGTTAGAAGGTACAAATGACCATGTATTTGCCGAGTTGTTTTCTTTATTATAACTTGCAAGTGCCATAATCTGGGCAGAGTGCTAAAACTCCTCAAATACTTTGCAAGAGTGAGTAAACATACTCATGATGATATTCGGATATAATAGGCATATGCTGCTTGTGTACTTTAAAAAACTGGATTGGAAAAACTTACTCATTTCGATAGAAAAACAGGTAGAGATTACAACTTGGGACTTCATGATATTTTTGTCTGTGTGCCGTTTGTCAAAAGGCAATTTATCTAAAGCTGGAAAAGGATATGGTTTGACTGACTAAACTGTGGAGTGATACAAGTGATATGCAACGATAAAAATGCTTAGGGGAATTTTTGGGGCACTCAAGTCAAGTGTACAGTACTGTGTAGGTGTAAAGAGCAGACTTCTCCCCTTTACTCTTTTTTTTTTTTTTTTGCATAGTGTTCAAAACCGTGAAAGTTGCCGACATTTTATGCCATACGCTGGCACGTTCAATCACAATTTACATGGTCATTTGTAAAAATGCTTGGTGGTAGAGCACCAACTTGTTAGTACACACTCAGAGATCTTTCTTGCTGGCATGTCTCCTCTTCTTTTTAAAATCGTACAGCTCTTTTTGTTTTGGAATCTGTGGCTCTCTAGTCTGAGAGCAATTTGGGTGAGAGCTCCGGAACTGGCTTACTTTCATATGCGCTCCCTGAAGGGAGGTTTGAAGGATAATTCAGAGAAGCTTGTCTCCCTATCCTCAAATAAAAATTCTCTTTTTCACCAGCTTGCCAATGAGGCCTGCCATTCTGACTTGAAGGGGTTTCTTCCTACCCAATACTGGGATTTGAGGGTCCTTAGGGTGTTTTGTTTGGGCAACCTTGGACTTCAGTTTCATAGTTGGTAAAATGGGGTTACTGATACTTATCTAAGGGTGCTTTTGTGAGCTCAATACCTGTCATAGGCTTGATGCATTGCCCAAGCGTGGCAGTTGTTGCAGTGCTCCTGTTTTTCTTTTTGTTAGGAGAAGGAGGAAGAGGAGGGGTAGGTCATTACAGTGTGAAATTGGTTTGCCATTACAATTACAAACTGGGAGGATTGTAGAATTAATGCCCAGGCTAAGGCATTTGTTGCCTGAGAGAACTTCCTTGGAGGAGTTTAGCCAGAGAAACCCCAAATGAGAGCTCCTCCTGGATTAGTTTATCCCAGTCTTGCGATACAATAGGATGAGATGAAATAGTCCCAGGGTGCTTTGGGGAAGTAACTCAAGTTTTTAATGAGGTTTGAAATGCAGAGTGTGATAATACCAAGCTGAAAAGCTTTGTTTTGAAAAATAATGTTATTGTATGTACATGCAAACTATTTTTGCTGAACCATCCCAAGAGCTCCGGAACTCAACAGTTCAGAGAGTTCCCCCAAGAGTGGAGGGAGATGTTGTTGTTAAGGATATGGGCTGAGGTCCAGTTCTAGCTTTGCCACTTTCTACCTATGTGAACGTGGGCAGGCTATGTAACCTCATCGTGCCTCTGTTTCTCCAGCTGTAACATGGATATAGCAATGATGTTTACCTTTTAAATAAACACATTGAAAATACTTAGCTCAGTCAGCACCTGGCACATTGCAAGGGCACAGTAAGTTATTTAATTTCAGGGGAAGAGAAATGGAATTTTGAGAGTTAAGAAAAAATATTTCGATGAGCTGTAGGTTCTGATTTGGAATCCACAAATAGATTTGTCTACTAAGAGGAAGAAGGACAACAAGACACGTGACCACAGCTTTTTTTCATGGGGGAAATCCATGGAGTCGAGATGAAGTGGAGAATAGGGTTGTGTAGCTAATATCTAGCCCAGTCTTGTAATTCTCTTCATGGCTTAATCAGAGATGCTTAGAATTTGGCAGAGATGCGATCTCAGTAGAGGAGGGACTTGAGGACTTTAGAGAGGGAATATGAAGGGTGGCTAAGAGCACAGACTCTGGAACCAGCCTGAATCCATCTATTCCACTTGCTGGCTGTGTGACCTTGGGCAAGTTACCTAAGCTTTCTGTACTAATGTCCTCATATGTAAAAAATAGGATAAGAGAGAACCTACCTCATCAAGTTGTTGTGAGAACTAAATGAAATACTAGAAGTAAAGTGCCCAGAACATTGCATGACCCCCAGTGAAATTAGCTATTATTTAATTTTACTAGGATGTAAGCTTCCTGAGGGCAGGGAAGCTTTTTTTTAGCCTGTTTCCTATTTTTTCCACTCATGCAATTCCAACACCATTAAGGTGTCTGACATGGTAGCTGCTTAATAAATAACTGTTGAATAAAAAATTATATGAAAGATCTGTCAGTCAAATAAAGGAATGAAGAAGCTAGGCTAAAATGTTGAGAGTTATTACAGCTGGATGATAGGTTATATGGGAATCTATCCAACCTGTTTGTGCATGATTAAAGAGTTTTATAATACAATTTAAAAAATGACTAGACTGCTGTAATCATTGGAAATAACCAGACATTAAAACATTCTTTTCTTCCCTTTTTGTTACAGCTTACAGTAATAAAAAGACATTTTCTATTAGTAAAATTATCATTCTTCTAGAGACTTGTCCTCAAGAGACCTTGCTTCTCCTTAAAGAAATCATATGGTATGGGAGTTAGGTTCAGGTGTCAACTTGGCCAGGTGAATGTGCCTAGTTCTATTGCTGTGGACATGAGCCAATGGCATATGAAGTTCATCTGTTGCTGATTACATCTGCAGTCGGTTAGTAGGCATGCCTGCTGCAATGACTAATGTTTGATTTAATTGGCTGGATGCTTAAATGACAGAGCTCAACATATAGCACAGCCCAAACAGCTCAGCATACCTCATCTCAGCACTCTCAGCTTAGCCCAGGCCTTTGGAGATGCAGAAAGGAATCACTCTGGGGAAAGTTGTTGGAACCCAGAGGCCTGGAGAGAAGGCCAGTAGAGATCTCTTTGTGCCTTTCCGTGTAAGAAAGAACCTCAATTGAAAGTTAGCTGCCTTTCCCCTGAAGAACTATACACTTTAAACTAAATAAATCTCCTTTTATTAAAAGCCAATCCATCTCTAGTGTGTTGCATTCTGGCAGCTTTGGTAGAGTAAAACATATGGCAAGTAAGCATTTCAATAATAGTGAGAAAAGCTGGTCTCTCAACCAGCACTGTTTATCATCACCCTCTCACTATTTGCTTATAGGGCTGAAAGGAACCTTGGAGAAGAGTTTTCCCACCTCACTCAGAGCTTGCTCAGGAGGCCATCGTCACAGCCCTTCTCTGTCACTATTTTAGCCTCTCCCTTTCCTGTCTCTAGGTCAGAGGACATGGTCTCTACACCCCATCTTCTCAGCAAACACCCAAACCCTGACTCCATAATTCCTCCAGTCCTTGCCTTCCTGTCTCCCTGTGGACCTCTGCCAGGCTCACTCTCTGACCCTCTAGGCTTTTCCTCTTGATTCTCCCTTCTCATTCTGTCCCATTCTGTCCCATTCTGGTGTGAGAACCCCTAGGTGCTGATGGGGACAAGCTTCTGAGAGCTGCCCAAAGCTCATCATAAGATAGCTATGGGCTAGAGGACTTCACTGTGGAGGGAACCCAGTCCAGGCTCCCAGACTTGCTGGTCATTTCTTTCTCCCTGGTCCCCTGCCCCTTGGGGAGCATGATTTGGGAAGCAGTTGAATGAAACCCGTTTTAATTGTGCTAAGCTAGGCTCTGTGGAAAGAGCCATGTCCCTCACCCTTTAATAACATGGAGACCCTGGTGAGCATCTGCAGTAACATGGAACTTATTTTTAGATGTAATATATCCATTAACCTTGCACAGTATGACATTATGTTTAATAAAACAAAACTTGTGATTCATGACATACATATTATAAAATAGTCTGTATAGAGTATGGAAAATCGTGGCTCTTAATCCCTTATCTTTGATCCAGGAGATCTGAAGCAAGCAAGCTAGATTACAAAGTCAGCTACAGAATTTTAAAATATAGGATCTCTTAAGCTTTAGATTTTCAGGCTATAGATGTTGTTTATATACTTACATATGTGTTACATAGATATCATATCATGTGTATCTCACAATCTTAAAGTTATCTTCCTTGTAGGGGAAAAAAATGAACTGTGACAGTTTTCTGGGATTAGGTAGAATATCATGCTTATATCTAAAGAATATATTAAAATTTCAACACTGTAGATATGACCCAGAATGTGTTTTATTTCCTTCTTTGCCTTGGTGAAGAATTATCTGCAGGCAATATCTATTATTATTAACACACCATAAAAATATTTCCAAATTGATGTCTCCAGTTTCTTCAAAGGGCAAAGAGCTTTCACATTTAAAACATTATGGAGGTAAAATTGCCTTAACTCAAAGTGAAAAATTAACCATTCCAAGGAAATAGTCATATGGAATACATTTTTAAAGAGCTTTCTTTGAGAAGCAAAGGAGAATTTTGTATTTTTGGATTAGTAAAACAAAGAAGAAGGAAATAAAGATTTTAGAAAAGGAAGAGACCACTAATTCTGCATCTGTAGGTTTCCTACTTGTATTTCTGTTTTCTCAGCCTCTGAATTTTTAACCTCTTCTAACTCAGTCTCACGAGGCTGATGTATCATAAGGTCATATTATCTCATAAGGTTGTTTCCTAAGGTAACAACTGCTTTCTCATAGGTGCAGCAGGATGGTGGAATTGGGGGGATGGCCTGGGTGTTTGAGTGTAGGTGTTGGTGAGAAGGGCACTTTTTAAGGATCCACTGAGGGTTGATGCAGTGGCAAGAAATTCAGGAAAGCAAACAGTATCCACTCTTTTCTCATCAGTGATCCAAAATTTTCCTAAAGACCATACAGTTAAGGCAAATAAAAGATTGTGTCCAAGAGAAGGACCAGAGAGGGATGTCATGAAACACAAAACAACTAGCCCAAATGTAATGCAGGAGAACCTGCTTCAGGCATGGGTTCCTTTTGCTGGTTGACCCTCACCTGGTCTAGGGGTGGGGTTAGAGAAAGTATGTCCTCACAGGTATGATTGGGAACCCAGCCATTGAAATTCAGCACTCCTTGTGAACATGTTTTTACCAATGGAGGATAAGGACGGGATTTCGGAAACAATTGAACTCAAGGTGTGTGTTTCTTGAAGTACACACAATCACCACGGAATGAAGAAACACAGGGGTTCTGGGGGTGGGGAAGGAGAAGGAAGAACGGAAACAAGACTCGAGATCAGATTGAAAGGCCCAGTTTGCCCCCATTGGAGTCATTTGGCACAAGGCAGACATGGATCAAGGATGTGATTTCTCAACTGGGTGCCTTGTACGTAAAGGGGCAGGAGCTGGACCCTTGCTTCTCTCCCTCATGCATATTCTTTCAACCCCAGTGTGTCGCCTGGCTCCTTGCTCACAGATTCCACCCAGAATCGTTTTTCTTTTTCACACTGAAAAATTCTTTCCAAACAAGTGTTTCCTTTTAACATTCCCAAAGCACACTGACTTTTTGAGCCCCGTGCTGCTTCCAACTCTGTCACTGTCACAGCCCTCAAATTAATTCCAATGCCCCGTTGCTGTTTCCCCTTACGAAGGCCCTGAGGTGAGTCACTGGCATTGGGTTCAGTCTGTTTATGCTTATGAGAATGCCTACTAAGCTGCCATTTCCACCACCGTATTCCCATTTGTCTTGTCCAGGAAACACTGGTGAGAAAAATGGGGTCTTCACAGACATCTTGGTTGCCTTTACTTCAGCCCCTTCAGTTATGAAGCAGTTATGAGAAAGGAGTCATGTGGGGGGAAGATGGCAGCAATAGAATATTTATTAGAGCCTTGAGGAAAGGAGGCCCAGGGTGAAAACTTTTGAATATTAAGCAGCTCGGCCTAATGAAAGCCAAAGGAAACACCAGCAAATTGTTAGAAAGAAAATTATTGTGGATAGCTGCCCTTGCTTTCTGGGGCACACTTGGGCAGATTCCTCTCCACACAGGCATACAAACCCTCTGCCCTGGTTCCTGAGTGTCCCCTCCCACCCATCCCCACACCCCCCAGACACTGGCTTCCAGGCTGTTGACATGGGAATGCTTATACCCAATGCCAGAGCACGTGTCCTCCTAGAGGGGACCTCCCCTGACCCCCCAGGGCAAAGCGGTGCCCACCTTCCCTCCTCCTATCATCCTCTTTTCCATCTTTTCACTTTATTTCCCTGTCTAGTACCTACCCTTGTGCATTCGTTAGTTTGTCCATTATCTGCCTTCTCTACTTGAAGGTGATTCTAGGATGGAAAAGGCTCCATCTTTTTGGTGTGAAATCCAGGGCCTATAACTGTCCCTGTCCCATAGAAGTGCCCCAGGAAATATTTGTCTGCTGACTGACTCTAAGGTGGTGAAAGAAGAACTTGACACTGTGTGAGTGTGTGCACAGCCCCCTGTGGGACCCAGAGTGACTCCTCCCTCACTATAAAAAGCATCCTCTGTTTTGGGGTTTCTTTTCTATTTTTACAGTTTTTTTTCTGGAGTGATGCAAATGTACTAAAATTGATCATGGTGATGAATACACAAGTATGCAGTGATAACGTGAGCCATTGGTTGTCTACTTTGGATCAATTGTACAGTGTGCAAATATACAGCAATAAAATTGCACTAAAAAAATCTTGGGGCATATTTCCACATTACTGAATTTCAAAAAAAAAAGCATCCTCAATTACAGGCCCAGGGGTAATAGATTTATTGTTTCTTCAAATCAACCTTTAACTGACTTCGTAGTTCTGGTTCTGTCTCTGGGACAGGCCAGGAAAGGTGCAGTTAAGAACACACCAGAAATAAAAAGGGAAAAACAAACAAAACAAAAAATAAACAGACAACACCCTCCCCCCCCAAAAAAAAACACACCGGACCGCTGGAAACTGGGGTCTTGAGCACCATCTTGGTTTCCATCCTGATTTGTTGGTTGGACTTGGGCAAATCACTCAACCTCTCTGCCTCTGATGCTTCTTCCTTAGAATGGAGAGGTTGGACAGATCACTTGCACCCCTTGCATATTGTAACGTTATCTCTCTACCTCTCTTTAACTGTGAGCACAGACCACTCTTTTCCTATGAGAGCAAAGTGTCCTGTAACAGAGAAAAGATGCTGCAAACTTTCAAAGTACAGTTTCACTATGAATATGCACCACTTTCCTCTTTGCTTCATCAAAGACCTCAGAACACATGCTCCTTTGCCCTGGACTGTAGGAGCCTTTGTATTTGGCAGCAGATTTAATGATCACATTTGATGTTCATATCAAAATAAATATCATTCGATTTAAAAAACGATAGCATTTATTTTGAAGTTTTGCCAAGTCAGTCAATCCATGGGCTGCTGTACAAATTCCAGAGGCCATTGCAAGCTCAACACTTTCTGTTTAATGACATTTTCATCTGAGGATGGCAAGAATTAACTACAACCTATTTTATTATTTAGTTTTTAGTGCCGGTTTGGCGAAAATAGAGTTCCCCTATTTTTGCCCATGCAAAAGCCATGCCTGAGGTTGCCTGTTGATGTTGGTCTTATTTGACGGATTGTGGCGCTTGCACTGCATCACACGTCTATCCTTTGCACACTCTCTTCTCTTTCCCTGGAGCACCCTTCCCAACCCTTCCTGTTGGGCAAAGTCACGTTCGTTTTTTGAAGACCTTAAAGACGTCAGATTTCTCGTTTGCTCCGAAGCCTTTCTGACCCACTCTCCCTATTCAGGGAAGAACTGGCTTCTCTCTTTATTGTCCTAATATTGGGCTAACACATACTAAAATGATAGTAGTTATTCAAAATTATATATATCTATTTGCATTTCACTCTCATCTTTTACTGAGAATTCACTGTGGATAAGGCATTTGTCTTTTACATCTTTATATCCTTAGACATAGGCTAGGATATAAATAGTGGTTGAATGAATGAATGAGTGAAATTACAGCGATTTAAATTCTGACCCCAACCACAGCCTTATAAAAGGATTTTGATCTGCATATTTGAAATACTCTTTGAAATGGCTTTCTGGGTAGCAGTGGACTTGGAAGGCCAAGGCTCCCACGTATCCTACAGAAGATGTCTGCAGTTAAACATGGGATGAATCATGTTGTGTTTTAGTTTAAATTAACTCATCCATTTGAGAGGTGCTAATTAGATCAACCTGCCAGCAAGGGGTTTAGGGCTGGTATTTTGAGTACTGGTTTCTTCTCCAGAGTAAAACGTTTAGCTTGCATGGTCTCTAGACACTAATAAAGTGGGATTTGTGCAGCAGCCCATGGATTGATTGAATTGGCAAAACTTCAAATAAAGTTTTAAAAATATGGCTCTTACAGCTTTTTACTACTGTATAATTTTTAATTGAAAAAATGATTTAATATCAGAATTAGAGATTTTATAGAGAAATAAAACCATCGATAAATCTGTCATCCTAAGTAACAGGTATTAGCATTTTTGCATATTGCTTTCATATACATACATGTTTTTATATAGCTGTTATCATGGTATGTTTTTCATTTTTCTGTAGGATTTAAATAGATGATCATTTAAAACGGATATATATCAACACTTGCCAAGAGATATTTTACAGAATGCTAGTTTCTTGGAATTTTAACTGATGTTACCTGAGCAAAATAAAGCATTTCTAGGGTCAAAGGAGTTTGAGAAACTGTAAAAGTAAATAAATTCTTTTACTGTAGGGTCTTTCCAAGCCTCTAAAATTATAATAGTGTTTTAAGAAATAAGTTGGGAATATAATATATTTTTTCCCATATTTATTTTAACATAGAACTTTTCTTTTTTTTTAAACAATGAAAATTCTGCCCCACCAACAATGTTGAGAACACACTTTGGGAACCAGTGATGCATAGTATTCTGTGGTGTGGCATAACCTGATTTACTAATGCATTCCTCCACTGTTTGACAATGATGTTCAATTACATTTAGGGGAAAGCTCAGGATCCTTAACTGGACCTACAGATTATCACTGGAATGTCTGGTCCCGAAGGTCTTACCTCTCACCACTCTCCCCCTTTCTCAAGCGCTCTTACCACCCTGTCTTCGTCAGTTTCTTGAATTCACTAAGCTCTTTCCCATTTTAGGCTGGACTTCTGTACATGCTATTATTTTGACTCACATAGATCACAGTCCATTGATCATAGTTCCCTTTGTTGAATTATTTCCTAATTACCATTCATTTTTAGGAGACATAATTAGACACTTAAAGAAATATAGCACTCTTGGTTTCATTTTCCACCAACACCGTGCAGAGTAGCATTTCCCAATTTTTCCGGGAACAGCCACTCATCACTTTAAAATGAAACTGAAAGTGAAAGACACTAGATAGCTTATAATGCCAAATATCAGTGACTTCCAGATTGGTTATTCTGTTCCCTTGGCTGATGAGAGCAACTGAGTGTCTGCCAGCTTTTCCCTTTCAGAATATATATCTCTTGCTATGACATATTGAGCTCACGAGGGTTTTGCTAAATGCCACAAAGTGGTAGCAATTTGCTTGTTCTCGTCCACACTCTTGAGGGCCTGTGGTGCTATAGAGGAAGTGAAGAATGACTGTTGACCTAGTTAAAACTTCCCAAGAATGCAAAATCAGATCAGGGCTGTACCAGGTGCTCCTTTGAGTTTAACTCCTAATCAATAATTTTATGAACGCACTGGGTAAAAACATAGAAGGGATATTTATTAAATGTTTAGGTGATCCCCAAATCGTGGAATTTTAGGTTTTGGTCCAACCTATTGATTTTACGGAGAGGGCCTCAGCACAACTTCAGGAAGCACTGTTCACCTAGATTGTAGTGTGAATGGTGCCCCCTGGAGTTGTTCACTATCCCTGCCCTGTTCAGAGATGTTGAGGGACTTGCCTGAACTCGCTTTGTGGTTTCAGGCTGTCACTACTCTATGTGTAATGGTAGAATCAAGGATAAAATCTGATAAGCCAAAGAGCATCTGAAATCAATGCAAAGTAAAGAGTGTAAAATTTAGGTTTAGGAATAATTGGCCCCAGCCAGTCAGGGGAAAACCTGAGCTGACAGAATTTAAATTAGAAAGGTCTTGGTGAGGTATTAGTTGATGATAAGCACTGTGTTAGGCAATGTAAAGGCTGTGGCTCTGGAATCGTCCATTAGAATCCTAGGTTAGAGATAGAGCATCTCAAACATCTGTATTGATCACAACACAGCTGAAATCACATTCGGTTCTTGGAGTTTTTAAATGAGGATTGATGAAACTTTGTTCCTCAGGATCATGTGCATATAGCAGCTCAATGACTGTTTATTTATTTAGGCTATTGCTTAGCTAATTATGCTGTATATAAAACAAGTGGCACATAGTAGGTGTTCAGAAAAGTTCTTCTCTTTTCCCGGGGGTGGGGGGGGGGGGACAATCAGAATGCTATAGAATCTGGCAAACATGCTGACTAAAGCACCTTTGAAGGAATCAGGAAATTTAGCCTGGAGAAGAAAACACTTAGTGGGGATATTCCACCAATTGTCTTCAATTACTGTCCAGTGGAGAAAGAAAGAAGAATGGATATTCTAGGACTAGAGAAGGATCACCAAGTGAAAGATTTTTTTAGTTTTTAGCTTTAGACTCTAAGGGGCAGGTTTCTATCCTGAAAAATAAAATAGTTGGACTATACATCAGCTGGGATTGCATTGGGCTGCATGTAACAGTGACATGGCCTAAATTCGGGATTTATTTTTCTCACAGAACAGAAAATCTGGAGGTAGGACACCCAGGGCTGGTATGACGGGTCTATGATACCATGAGGTGTTCAGTTACCTTGTAAATTTCTGCTCTGGCATCCTCAGTGTGTGGCCTTTATCCCTTTGGTCACAAGATGACCATGCTCCAGGCAGGAAGAGGTGGAGAGAGACAAAGGGCAAAAGACATGAATCAGCTATGTCTGTCCTTTTTACCAGGAAAACAATAGGTTTTTCAGAATCTTCACCCAGTAGGCTTCTGCTTACTTCTCATTGGCCAGAACTAAAATTTGTTGCCGTGGAGACTCAGAAGGAATTTTTAATTGGACTTATTGCCCCCCCCCACCTCTACCTTATTTTTATTACTGGGAGTGAAGGGGAGTATGGTTGTTTTGTAGGCAACTGGTCACTTCCAACTCTTAACAGTCTCTTGTATTTGAGTCTTCTAACATTGAGAGCCTGATTTTCCACTTTTACTGTGTTTGTTGTGATTCTCTTTGAAGAATGGGGTTTGTTATTATTAAGACCATATTGGAATTGTAGAAATCTCATACAGTGAGATTTTTTCATTTCTTCACTCCACTCCTCTCCTCTCCTTTCCTTTCATCTCCTCTCTCTCTTCCTCCCTCCCTCCCTCTCTCCTTCCTTCCTTCCTTCCTTCCACATTTATTGAGAGCCTTTCTGATGTGCTAGTCTCTGGGAATTCAAAGATTAATTCTTATGGTTACTTTTAAAGAAATTCCTGTTAAGATAAATAGTAGACATGGAAATAAATACATTGCAATATGGTGTGATCGTTGCAGGAAAAGCAGCATGTGAAGCGTATATATATATATAGCACTTTGATGCAATAAATACTGGCTCAGAGAACACTTATGCACCAGGAGTTGGCCAAGCATGAAGAAGGGGAAAAAAAACCATGCAGATGTCACAGATGAGCTGAGGGCCATCAGGTTTTCCTTCAAATTTATTATCTTTCAAATAGGAAACATTCTTTGACAAAGGTGGCATCATTTCAAGTTGCCCTCTCATCATTTTTGAGTTGCTCTCACATTTTATGGAAAGAGAACTAACCCAAGAAGCACACACAATTAGCAACTTGGAAAGTCATGTTTGCTTTGGCAAGTGTTGTTCTTAGACACAGAATAGAAAGTCTCATCTGTTGCTATAAACTAAAGGGTTTGGAGCAGACTCTACACTCTTCTGTGGAGAGTCATTTCTCAGGGTAGCTATTTCTTTCAAGGGTCTCTCATAAAATTCACCCCTCTAAGAAGATATAACTTATAACTCAGCAGGACTGAGTGTAACAGATTACTATTCTAAGAAAGATAAAGGAGATAAAAGAGAAAAAACTTGTTGAGGTGAGGGGATTGAAAACATTTATAGGTCTTGGAAGTCCAGCAAGGTGGATATAAAGGTCCTTCAGTCAAACTAGAGCTGGTCTTGAAGACTGGTTTAAAAGAAAATATTTAAAACTGAAACAATTTGCATGAATCTGAATTAAGAATTGTGAGGAAGAGTGAAAAATCTTCCCTGTAAAACCCACTCGGTGACCACCACCACCTACATGGCTTGATCACCTTTTCTTTTGTGCAGTATCACGTCCTTGCATTTGTCTGTATTTTTGCAGATGTTACATTCACATTTTATGTTTGTTTGCATGTCTCTGTCTCCTAATCTTCTGAACAGCTTGAGAGTGTCCTATTCTTTCAGGATCATGAGCACCTAGTTCCATACCTGGGATTTGGTGACCCTCATATACATATATTTTTGGATGAATTAATGCATAATTTTGAAGGAATGGAAAAGGGAAGAGTTGATTTAGAAACGGGTTGAACAAAAGGTAAAACTGATGTGAAGAGTGGATAAAGAAAGTTGTGTCAAGTAAAAAGATCTAATATAGCCGCTAAAGGGGCCCTGACCTAGGTTGGGACATTGGAAGAGATTCCCTTGAGGCAGTAACCTGAGTTGATATTTGAGAGGTTGGAAAGGCATTAACTAAACAAAGAGGAGAAACTAAGGGTCCAACCTAGGCAAGACTGCTTGGTGGTGATGGAGCTCATTTAAGAGACAAATAGAAGCTGAAATTAATAGGAGTCTATTATTTCACACAAACGGCTATATTTTGAACATTCCTCTAAGTTCTGGAGACGCAACAGTGAATGAGAGAGGTTCTAATATTCAGTGGGCTTACATTTTAGCAGAGGAGACAGATAAAAAATAAATAAGCAGACAGATATTTTTTTTTGATGGATCCCGAGAGGGATATGACAAAGGTACCTTCCAGGGCAACTGGATGTACTCTGGTGTCATTTATGGAGCTGGAGAATTTTGAAGGAGGACCATATTTTCCCAGGAATAGCATGGGCTCAACTTTGGTCATGTCATTGACGTGCCTTTGGGATGATCAAGTGTCTCTTCTATAGTCAGTTGGATATGTGGGCTTGCATTTCAAAGGAGTTATCAGGGCCTGAGATATACATTTCCTTTGTGGATAGAGCCACCCTTAAGACCACACAAGCCATGCATGGTACAACTCAGATGTGATGTGAATTGTGCCTCCTTCAATTGTGCAGAGTGGTAGCCATGAATGTAGAGAAGTTGACCTGGGGAAGGGGCATAGCCAGAAGAAAAATGAGTGTTAAAATCTTGAATAACTTCAATATTTAAAGGCCAAACGAGTGAAGAAAGAGCTATTAAAGAAGAACAAATATTATGCTGGATGGGATTAGCCAGAAATAAAAGGACAAATACTGTATGGTCTCACTGATATGAACTAACATTAATGAATGAACTTGGAGAATTTCAGTTCAGAACAGAAGCTATCAAGAGATAGAAATAGGGTACATTTTGGGTAATTGGAGTTGAAGGGATATAGATTGTGCAACAGGACTGACTGTAAAAATTTAGAAATGGATAGCACAATACTACCTAATTGTAGCACAATAATGTTAGTACACTGAATGAATCTGAATGTGAAAATGATAGAGAGAGGAGGGCTGGGGGCACAAATGAAGTCAGAAGAAAAGATAGAGATAATAAAGACTAAGATGGTAAAATCTAGGAATGCCTAGAGTGTACAATGATAGTGACTAAATGTACAAATTAAAAAATGTTTTTGCATGAGGAAGAACAAAGGAATATCAATATTTCAGGGTGTTGAAAATAGATGGTCATTCATATTTAAAAATTTTAACTTATATATGAGACTAAAGCAGAAAATATTTATTTGGTGCAGAATTTATATTTTGACTAGTGCATTTCCTAATATGACTTCTATAGACAGTTTGATTGAACATCATAAGTACATGGAACCTTGAATAGGTCATGAGATTTTGTAGGTTTGTCCAAAGTGTTGCCCTGATAAATCCCAGAGTGATCTGAACAGTGAATAAAAAGTATTTGTAAAGTCCCCTTTGGGGAATGGCGAGAAAGGGGGAAAATTCTCCTTCCCCATCTGGGGAATCCCTGATATTCTCGCAATCAGTGGGGACAACCAAATCAATAGACGGAGCCCTCCATCTTGGGATTTGTTCATATGTAACTTATCCCTGCAAAGGATAGAATAAGCCTACTTAAAATTAGGCCTAAGAGTCACCCCCAGAGAACCTCTTTTGTTGGTCAGATGTGGCCTATCTCTCTCTCAGCTAACACGGCAAGCTCCCAAGGTTGTAAACCTCCCTGGCAATGTGGGACAGAAATCCTGGAATGAGCTCGGACTCAGCATCAAGGGATTGAGAAAATCTTCTTGACCAAAAGGCGGAAGAGAGAAATGAGACAAAATAAAGTGTCAATGGCTGAGAAATTTCAAACAGAGTCAATAGGTTATCCTGGAGGTTATTCTTATGCATTTTATAGTTATCACCTTTTTTGTTTAAGGTGTATTAGAGAGGCTAGAGGGAAGTGCCTGAAACTGTAGAGCTGTATACCAGTAGCCATGTTTCTTGAAGATGAATGTATAATGATATAGCATTTACAGTGACTATGTGATTGTGAAAACCTTGTGACAGATGCTCCTTTTATCTACGATATTGACAGATGAGTAAAACATAGGGATTAAAAATAAATAAGTAATAGGGTGAACAAATGTCATAATAAATTGAGTTGATTGAAATACTAGTGAACAATGAAAGGGAGTGGTAAGGTGTATAGAAAAAAAGGGGTAACAAAGGTTAAAATCTATTGAGTAGATGAAAATACTAGTGGTCAATGAGAGGGAGGGGTAAGGGGTTTGCTATGTGTGAGTTTTTTCTTTTTGCTTTCTATTTCTTTTTCTGGAGGGATGCAAATGTTCTAAAAAATGATCTTGGTGATGAATATGCTACTATGTGATGATATCGCGAGCCATTGATTGTACACCATGCACAGAATGTTTGTATGTTAAGAGTGTTCATGTTTGTATGTTGTTTTGGTTTGATGAAACAAAGCAAATTACATTTAAAAAAAATAGAAGAAAAAGGGAGAATGAAGAGGAGCAACTGGGAAGAAAACCAGGAGCCTGCTATGTTGCAGAAACCCACGGAGGAGAAGGCTTTGAAGAGTGTTAACAGTGTCAACTGCTCCTGAGAAATCTAATGATGAGGACTAGCCACTTGGCCATCTTAGGCCACTGTGGCCTTGGTGGAGAAATAAAGGTGGAAGCCAGATTGGAATGGGTCGAAAAGTGAGTGGGAGGTGAAGAAATGTAAACAACTTATGTGACATTTGAAAACTGTCCTCATCCAGCCTTGAAGGGGAGGAAGTCTAGCCCCAAGTTGGGGTGATTCAGCTCAGAAGAAGGTGGTAGCTTTGCAAGCACCCCAATGTGGAGTTGTTGGGCTAAAAAGTGGTTAGGTTTCTGAGGAGTGGGTGTTCTTACTCCTCTTCCTCTGCCCTTTTAATTCTCTGCAATATGACATTGATTAGAATACCAGTGTCTGAGGTGATGACAAGAGGGTGTTTTGGAAGACGGACTGGAATTTCCAGCACACACATTGAGTTGATTCTACTGTTGTATTTGAGCAGCATTAATAAATTGGGAAAACATGGTCCAGACCACACACAGTTTTTGGATGAGAGGTCCATACTTCCTAACCCCTTTCATTTTAGGAAATCTTTTTTAGGTACTCTGAACCTACCATCCTTGCCCAGATTATCCAATGACCTTTAAGGGATATCAAACTTTGGGTTTCTCCCTGGTTGTGATGTTTCTCAGTCTCTTCAAACATATCCTTCAGATGAGCGTAGCTTGAGAGGGTCCTAGAAAGCACAGTGGTTCGGATGCACTTGTTGGGACTGGCAGGTCCCCCTCTTGACCTTGTCCATATGGTTTCTGTGTACTGCCTCTGCCCCTCAGTATGGGACACCAGACAAGGAACTGTGCTCCAAATCTATGGCACAGAGCTGCCCTCCAGAATGTTCTTTAGAATGAGCTCCATGATTTATGCAGGCTCCGAAAGAGTTCTTTCAAGTCCATTTTCTGAGACATTGCTCAGGAAATGTAAAAATATCTTATAGGAGAAGATTGTTTTGCCCTTCATATAGGCTTGAGATGAATCACTGTCAAAATTCAGTACGTGTTTCAATATAATTCACTGGAAGGAAAATATGCTAGCAACAGCAGTTCCAAGCAGGGAACCTGGCACTAATTATTGCCTTTTCCTTAATTCATTTATCTGCTGATTGAATGTTTCAACCTTACACATCATAGCTGTAACACTGAAAAGTAATAACCTCTCATTCACACAAAATTCATGTTCTCTGGAACTCACCATCAAGCACATTCAAGCAATGCTAGCAGAGTGGACAGATAGTCACTCTTTGAATATAATTCTGTAAACACAGAGTTGATACTCTGAACAAATGAAGAATATGTGTAATGGAAATGTGAAGCAAAAAATTCAGCCATAAGGGGATATTGTCATGATGTTCAAGAGGAGAGTAAGAATCAACAGAATCTTTATTTTCATACACAGGTTTATTGGAGGCAATTCTGCTCAGCCAGTACTCTCTCGAGTTTGGAATGAATTAAGTGTTTGGAAAAGCTGGGGGTGGGACCTCCTCTCACTTTTATAGAATAACTGGGAAGCTAATAAGAAAGTGATAGGTCTTGTTTTGGAGGAATCTTATTGACAACATGCCAAATAGAATAAAGGCCAACATATATTTATTTCTGAATTTCTGAATATTTCCATATATTGTAGACTGTGCATTCCTCTCTGCATTCTTTACTTTTAGAATGGAAATCTCTCAAGAGTAAGGTATGGTTCTTTCAAGGAAAGTAGCACAACAGCTAGCATGATGGAGTTTTATTCTTGTGCTCACTGATATTTTTACCACTTGCTCCTTTTGGTCAGATTCTCCCTTTCAATGGTCAGATGTCAAGCATTGCTGGTAGTTCCAGCGGCAGGAAGCCTCCAAGTGCTGTTTGTGACAGACAAACTTTCAGTCAGCTGACCTTGGAGCAACAATTGAAAGTTGCTGCTAATTTAATATTTTAGGGATGACTTCCCGATGATAACTGTAAATGGTGTCACAGCCATTTTCAATCTCTGAGGCACCTATGATGTGATCAAGGAATGCATGGACTTGCAGGTTAAAACTATCAAGGTATTTTTTTTTTTAAGCAATGCTGCATGCAAAAGAGTTGAGAAGTTGAAGAAGCAAAGAGGGAAGGCCCATTCTGTGTTTTTTTAAAAATTGTTCATTTTGATCATCAAAGTAATCCTTGCTTATTTTTGACAACTTGGTAAGGACCCACTTAACATTAGAGGAAAAAAAATGTTCCTCTTAGGAAGCTGTTTTTTATAAGATGCATATATTCTTTGGGACTTGAGTTCGTGTCAGTATAGGGCCACAATATCTCATGGTGCCACTTTCCTCTCTGCTTTGCACCTCTGCTCCAGTTTTCCTTCCTTTCACAACATGATAAACTAAACCACATGTTATTTGTGTGGTCGAGTTGAAGGAAAGAACATCTCACCAAAATAAAAGAATTACAAGTGAAATATAATAAACCCAGCCTTATTATGGTTTTTCTTTTCTCTCTGTTAAGAGTTTCTCATAGTGAGCCTGAAGTAGCAAATGTGAGCCAGTGGTCATATCTCCAGCCATCTGTTTTCTTGGTGGGCTGCGCCAAGGCCAACTTTCAACCCACTGAATAAAATTTATCCCAAACAACAGGATTTGTGATTTTCCAATCTCCTTTTCAACTTCAGCTTGGCTTCAAGGATGCTGAATATATTTATTCATTGTGTTTGCACTGGTTTTGGGGCTGGCCATGTGAACAGACTCGGCCACGGTTTGATTATAGAATAGAAAGAGGGGCAAATTTTAGGATAAAGAACACAGTGGCCCCAAATGATGCAATGAGAGGTGATCTAATTATTGAGCATGGACGGATTGATTACACGTTTAGCCACAGAGCATATATAAGAAAACGGTGGACTTTAAGGCAATGGGTGTGATTTTTAGTATTATAATGAGGTATGGGTGGCCTGCAGGTTAAAGTCTAAGCTACTTCTCATGTCAGGCAGGCCCATTTTGGTTAGATCCAGTCTTGGTTATCAAGATTACTTTGGACTTGGGGTGGGTTAGCTCTGGGCTGACCCAAGACCCTTCAATAATAAACATTAGGGGCTGTCTTTAGTGATTACAAGACTCTAAAGTTGAAAAACTGTATAAATGGGTACAAATGAAGGTTAGTCACAAGGTTTTTACAATCATGGGACACAAGATAAAGGTTATACAATCATTATCAGAGATCAAGGCAACTGAATTACAATTTAGTGATTTCAGGTAATTCCCTCTGTCTACTTCAATATATCAGAAAGCAAAAAGGAATATGTTATATAATGATTCAGTAATCAAAATTATCCCTTAAATCTTAAAATCTCAGTTACATGTGTACCCAGACATCTGCAGACATCTTTAAATCTTTCCTGCCTTACATGTACACACACACACACACACACACACACACACACACACACACACACACACACACCACCTGAGAAGAACCCTGTTCTAGTTTGCTAGCTGCTAGAATGCAACACACCAGAGATGGATTGACTTTCAATAAAAGGGGATTTATTTAGTTAATGTATAGTTCTTCAGAGGAAAGGCAGCTAACTTTCGACTAAGGTTCTTTCTTACGTGGGAAGGCACAGGGCAATCTCTGCTGTCCTCTCTTCAGGCCTCTGGGTTTCAACAACTTTCCCCGGGGTGATTCCTTCTTGCATCTCCAAAGGCCTGGACTGAGCTGTGAGTGCTGAGATGAGGTATGCTGAGCTGCTTTGGCTGTGCTACGTTGAGCTCTTTCATTTAAGCACCAGCCAGTTAAATCAAACATCATTCATTACAGCAGGCACACCTCCTAGCCGACTGCAGATGTAATCAGTGACAGATGAAGTTCACATACCATTGGCTCATGGCCACAGCAACAGAACTAGGTACATTTACCTGGCCAAGTTGACACCAGAACATAACTACCACAAACCCCATGGTCAATGTTTTTCACCCTTCCTTCTTGGGGTGTGTGCCGGTTTGAATCTGTGCACTCCAGAAAAGCTATGTCCTTTAATCCTTATTCAATATTGCTGGATTGGATGTTTTCTGTTGTTTCCATGGAGATGTGACCCACCCAATTGTGGGTGGTAACTTTTGATTAGATAGTTTCCATGGAGATGTGCCTCCACTTATTCAACATGGGGTTGCTTACTGGAGCCCTTTAAGAAGGAACCATTTTGGAAAGAGCCACTAGAAACCATGCAGATAGAGACCTTTGGAGATGAAGAAGGAAAACAGCCCTCGGGTTGCTTCATGAAACAAGAAGCCAGGAGAGAAAGCTAGCAGACTTTGCCATGGGCCCTTCCAGGTGAGAGAGAAACCCTGAACTCCACAAGGCTTTTTGAACCAAGGTGTCTTTCCCTGGATGCCTTAATCTTGGATATTTTCATAGCCTTGATAAATTTGAACATTTTCATGGCCTTATTACTGTAAACTTGCAACTTACTAAACTCCCCTTTTTAAAAGCCATTCTGTTTCTGGCAGTTTTAAAACTAAAACAATGTGTGACAGAATAAAAATGATTAGTGTAAGAACATTTCTAGTTTTTAAACCTGCTTCCTTATCTGAGGGAGATATTGCTTCACTGGGCCTTGGAAGAGGGAAGGTGCATAGCCAAGGACCTCCCAGGGACAAGGGTGGGTAGAGTATTTGAGGGTTGGGTACCAGAGATGAAGTTTCAGGAGTGGTTTTGTATGTGAAGGCAACAGAGGGAGAAGGGAGAAGGTGATGTTAAGATGTATAAGTGGGAATCAAGCAATTCCTTTATGATGCAGTATTATTTTGGAATTACTTTTGGGTGTATGAACTGGGATTCAATCACAGGCACAGAGGTTTTTCAATATATCTGTTCTTGATTTTCTTGTTCATTGCACTGCATGGTCTGAATGCATGCTTAGTGCTGGTGGGAGTGAGTGGAGCGGAGGGCTCATTTGGGCTATTCCTGGTCTTGGACTCTCTAGGGCTGTGTTTTCCAGTACGCATTCCTGGCAGTTGTTCCACCGTGTTTGTTCTCAGGTGCTGGCTTGTTCCCCCAACAGAAATCCACATGAGAATTACACCTAAGCACACTTCCCAACCCTCCAAGGTATGTGCTGTGAGTAACCTTTGACCAGTGTGTAAATGGAGGGGATCACCAGCTGTGTTGTATGTTCGCATGCTCTGGTGACCCCATGCAAAAGCAGCTCCCCCGACATAAGGCCTGGAATAGGCTCTTGAAATCTCTGATTATAAAATCCAAGTAGACACCATTCCTGCCTTCTTGGAGTTCATAGTCAACCCTTCGACCCTTGCAGAGTCTTAAACTGTGGAGCCCAAATAAAGGGTTCCCCAGGCAATGCTTAGATTCCAGAGGACCCAGCAGCTGTCCTTGGGATGGGTTCTCCTCCATCTTTCTATCTTTTAGAGCACCTCTCTCTTCCCCTTCTACTAGGCCCATCTGGTGTAACATATTTGGTTAGCTGCTTAGAGGAAAAAATGACAAATTTTTTTATGGTTACTTGCAATTTCTAGATGATTGACATATTTGACATATATGTACCCAAATCACACATTTTTTGGTGTATTGAGTATGGAGAAGAGGTGTTTCATATATATATATATTATATTTCTAAGTATATATATATGCAAATATATATATACATATACATATATATATACATATTTGTTTTAGTCAAGGATTTTCATTTAAAATTCAAATATCACCTTGAGAAGGTTGGCTTTTTAAGTAAGTTAAGAATTTTGTGATCAGTGGCTAAGATAACAATACAGAGGATACATACTTGGGGTTGGGGCACAAAAGTTAACATAAGGAGGGAGAGATAGTAAAAGGAAATGGGAGCATATCAAAGGCAAACCTCCCTCCATTTAAAAGCTAGCACCCAAATCAGGAAACAGAAAATTACCTGGATCCCAGGAGCTCCCAACATTCTTATCAGTAACTCCTGAAAAGTAACCATTATCCTGGCTTCTAACACCATAGATTGGTTTTGAGACTACGCTGGGTTTTGATGGAGTTACAAAACCCCCCAAATTTCATGAATTTCTACTCTGCTTTGGGATGCTTGGGGTGGGACTCTGCAAACCACTTCTGCATTGCCAACTGGATCTATGTTAGCATCTGCCCACAGGGGGCAGTGGAGGTACCCCACAAGGCTGGAGGAAGGAGGAGGGGCTGGCTTCCTCTTCTCTGCTTCTGGTCTACTTGCTGTTCCTGAGAGCACATCCCAGAGATGCTTGTATACTGTCGTGGTGGTGCTTTCTTACTGCAACAGCAACTGCATGCAAGACCAGCCTTGCTGCACCCCTTAGAGACTTCAGCACTAGCAGGGCAGTGCCCCCTTTTTAAGGCTCTGGGCCCAACCCAATGGGTCCCCACTTCATACATGGAGTCACCAGCACCTAGCAGTTGATGTTCCCACTTCAGAAGTCAGCTCCGTGGGGCTCCTCTAAACTCTTCCCTTTCTTCATTCAGACCTACTTTCTTCATATCTTAGAGTCCTCTTTTGACTAATGTTACAAAGTTGGCTTTATGCCTCATTAGCAAATTTTTTTCATGTGAAATGATCTATATTTAAATAGTTGGTGAGGTTTCTGTCTCCTGATTTGACTCTGACTAACAGACTTAGCTCCCTTATTTTTCCTGCCCTTACCACACAGACATACACGTCTCATACTCCTAATAGAGTTATATCATCCACTTATTCATGTAAAAATATTGAGCACTTGCTATGAACCATACCCTGTTCTAAGTACTTGGGATATATCTGTGCACAACACAGACAAAACCCATGCCCATGTGGAGCTTACTTGTTCTGGAATATTGTTGAGATCAACCATCCATGCGAATGTTGTTTACAGCTGAGTCATGTGTCTCATGGTGATTATATTTTCCTTCCTCAATTATTGTGTGTTTTTCCTGTAGTTAATGGCCTTTATTTGTTTGCTTTCTTCTATGTCCTGATAACTAAATCTTCCCCAAATGATACTCTAATTGTGTAAATCTTATCTCCTTACATTCAACAACACTAAGAGTTCTATTTACTTCATTTTCTTGAATAAGTCTCTTCTGGAAGCTGTGACCTTCTCCAGTCTAGGCAGGGTCTGTTGCCTGGTTGCCAACTTAGGAATCTTGATTCACCATCATTTGGGAGATTCCCTTTTAAGTTCTCCTGTATTGGACAGCTTGTTTTCTAAGCTTGTATCTTTCTCTTCCTTAGTTTATTTCCTCACATTGACGGAGCACACCCTCTGGTAGCTTTCTTAGAAAGAATGCATATGATAACATTTTTTTCTGAGTCTTTAAACATTGTAAAGTATAAAATTCTGTTAAAATAATCTTTTGTCACTTCTGAGTCAATGCTCCATTGTTTTCTTGCCTTTGGTATCTCTGTTGAGAAGTTTGAGACCCTTTTGATGCTTATGAAAATTTCATTTCTCTTTGTAAGTTTTCAGGATCTCTCCTTTGTCCTGAGTGTTCTGAATTTTCATAATGTTGTGCTTGGGAATAGGTGGGCTGTCATCTGTTACGAAGGACACTCAGTGGGCCCTTTCGACCAGGAAACTAATATCCTTAATTTCTGGGAGATTTTCTTGACCTATTTGGTTTCAGAAGAGACTTATTCAAGAAAATGAAGTAAATAGAACTCTTAGTGTTGTTGAATGTAAGGAGATAAGATTTACACAATTAGAATATCACTTGGGGGAAGATTTAGTTATCAGGACATAGAAGAAAGCAAACAAACAAAACAAGGCCATTAACTACAGGGAAAACAAACAAAAATTGAGGAAAGAAAATATAATCACCATGAGACACATGATTCAACTGTAGGCAGGATTCGCATGGACTGTTGATCTCATTTTTTATTTTCTCTTCTTTATCTCTCTTGATAATATTGGACTTCCTAGACCAATTCTTGCTTTGTCTTATGTTTTCTCTCCTACTTTCCATCCCTCCCCCCTTTTCTTTTTTTTATGCTTTCTGGGTGATTTCCTGAACTTTAACTTCTAGTCTTTTTAATAAAATTTTCATTTTTGCTACCACATTTTAAATTTCTAATCCTTTCTTTTCTCTGAATGCCTTTTTTTTTTTAATCATGCTCTTTATATCTTTTTCTTTCATAGAGCATTATTCTCCTTTTATCTCTCTGAGGTTATTACTAATAGATTTTTTTAGGCTTTCTTTTCTCTGTGTAGCCTATTTTCTCCAAGGTTTTTTTTGTTGTTGTTTATTTTGGTATTTGTCTTTCATAATACTCTCCTCAAATGCCTGGCATCCTTAATTGCCTGCTCATATGCAAGAGTGTAACATAAAAGCAGATTAGCAAAAAACCTTGATTCTTGAAGATGATTGAGTGACTATAGAGCTTTTAAGGTATGACTGTGTGATTGTGAAAACCTTTTGACTGACACTCCCTTTATCCACTATATGCACAGATGAGTAAGAAAAAAAAAGACAAAAAATAATTAAATAATGGAAGGTATGGGATGTTTTGGGTGTTCTTTTTTTACTTTTATTTTTATTTTTCATTGGAGTAACGAAAATGTTAAAAAGCCAATTGTCATAATGAAAGCACAGCTGTACGATGATATTATGAACCGCTGATTGTGTACTTTGGATAATTATACATATGTGAATATATAATATCGCTCAATAAAATTGCATTTAAAAAAAAGCAGTTTGGAAACCCTTGTGTGTGTATATGTGGTTCACATAGGGGTGGCCTGGAAGGACTGTTATGTTGGGTGAATTTCGGATGTCAATGACTTTAGGTACTTTCTCTAGGGCTGGTTGGATTTCCTGGAGAAGACTCCTCTAGGCTACTGCCAGAGGATAAAAGCCTGCCAGTGTTATGGCAGTGAGAGAAGACACCAGAGGGTCTCAGCATCTTGTATTTTACTTTATCTTCTTGTTTTCAATATAGTACACCCACCCTTGGTGGTGCCTGTTGTCTTAAACCCAAAGACCTTCTGTTTTACCCTCTCCAGAGAATAAACCTTTGTCATCTGGGGAGGGGAGCCGATGGTCTGACTGCTTCTTAATTAGACTTTCAAGCAAACCTATTTTAGCTTGGTTTTCTTCCCTCTTTCTAGAGCTACCGTAGCCTTTTGACATTCCAAGGTGTAAATTGGGTTGTTTTTGGGTTTTCTCAAAATGCCAGATTAGGATTCAGATTTCTCTGTTTTGCTCTGTCAGTCACCACTTTTTCAGCAGTTTTCCAACTTACAAAATGTTGATGCTGTTGTCTCCTCTGGCATTCTCACATTTATCCTTATGAGTTTATGCTTAAAAGAAAATCCCTTTACTGTTCTTTTAGTAGGGCTGGCTGGGGATGGAGCAGAATTTTTAAGTGTAAGATATGTTTGCCATTTTTAATAGTGAGACTTTTACAGAGATTTCATCTGTAGCCCCCTTTTTAGAGCTAGGTTGACACCATGCCATGCCCTCTTAAATGGGGGCACTGATGTTATGCCGAGATCATGGACGTATTTTGTTTGTTTTGTTTTGTCTTTTTATCCCTGGGTGAATTATTTTTCAGCTGGCTTCTTACCTCAGCCCTTCAAACCAAAACATTCTGGGTGATTTGCTCCTCTTATTTTTCAGATATGCTCCACAAGTCTGAATTCTAGCCCTGGTCACAGCTCAAGCTCAAACTGGAATCCCATTCTCTCGGCTTAGCCTTTTCTCTCATTAGAAGAGTCAAGGGTGGGTTGTTTAAACTGGTCATGCTATTACTCTACTGGTTCATTAATAGAAATATGTTTTTCCTGGTGTGAACATTAGATTCTAGTTATGGGGTATTGCATGGATTTTTCATATTTTGGGTTTCACTAGTAGGAACCTGGTTAGGGATATTCTGATTTTCTAGAGTATTTGCTTCAAATGATGCCTTTCTATGATAGGGGCAAAAGAAGCATCAGATGCTAAATAGTGAGTTATAAACTACAGCTGAAAAAGAGGTACTTTCTGAACTATATTTTTAAAGAAACATACTTATTGCTTTTGAACATTTTTTTTTTAACCTAGGATGGCTGGAGATGTAATACAGTAGCAAGAAAACAACAGCATGAGATCTGTGCAAATAACTAAGTAGATCAACTCCAGTACTGCAGAAATCTTGGTTCATTATATGGCATGAGTTCACCAAAAAGATATTCAGTGAGGTTATCTATATTTTTTCTTTAAACTTTTTATTTTGAAATAATTCCAAATTTACAGTATAGTCAGACAGGATATATTTTAATGCTTTCACATGTACATCAAAAGAATATGAATGCTTCCGAGATGTTAGCCTGTTTCATTGAATTTCCCAGCTTTGCATCCCAAGTCAAGAAACCATAGTGGAATTGTACCAAAATTCCATTGTTGGGTGCCAGCAGCTGCCCATGCAGACATATCTGCTAATCCAGGAGTTGAGACTCAAGCGTTCAGATGCACCCCAGACATTTCTGCTCTAAATTCAGAGTTCAGGTGGGCCCTGCAGGCCTTCCCCAAACTTTGCCCCAGCCATGATGCAGATGAATCATTTTACAATCACTGGCTAATGGCACAGCCTATGTAGATGAGAAGTGAATGTGACAAATTTCCACAGCCTGAAGCTACAGTTTTTGTTGCCAGACTAGAAAATCATGGGAAATAGGCATAGTGCTGGGCATGTATTTTTTTGGTCTACCTGGCATCTCTGTGGGAACTATCAATCCTTCCAGGTTCTCAGGCCTTGAGCTCTGATGGGCTGACTCCAGCCTCTGGATGGGCACATAACCCAGTTCTAGGCCAATATGAGCCTGCCCTGCAACTTTTGATGCAGTTATCTGGGATCAGGTGCATTCTTCTTTGCTGGATTAATTAGCTGAAAGGACATTAAGTCTAAATCTGCCACTGGTCATTCTTGCTACTCCTGGGGGCAGCCAGCCTGAGTAAGAATCAACACAGAGGAAGTAGAACTAAGGTATGCATGAAAAGAGGAGGATTTTTTATACTATTTGGAATGCCAGGGTCCTGTAACTTATAAACCCAGGAATACCCCTGGACTTTATGGTGATGTGATCCTAATGCATTCTTCTCTACAAAAGTTGATTTAATAGGATCTCTATACCTGCAGTTGAAAGAGGTTCTATTGACCTCCACCAACTGTAACTTTTTGTCTGCCCATGCACACTGGTCATATTCCAGATGGCAACCAAGTTGGATTATCCAAATGGGCTGTTTATGTTGACTAGCTTAGCTTGATAGTTATTAAATCTCTACCTTGTTGACACCTCTGGATCAGTAATGATGAACAGCTATTCTGGTTGGAAATGGTTCATTTGGCACCTTAATTACCGCCTAAGCCTGGAGTCCTCACTCATGAAGTATTCATGGAATTACTCACTGTGGCAACTACTTCACATTAGTTCTCTAGGTCTCTTGAATATACTTAATCATGGAAGTAAAAGTGATTTTTTAAACACCCTTGTTAACCTCCCAAGTGACTAGAATATAGTAAAAAATTTCTCAAACCTAATTCTAGGCGGACTTATTTAAATAAATTTCTCAGCATAAAATTGGAGAAAAATCCAGATTGGCTTATGCTTTTGTGTGCTCAAGTTTCAAAGATTGCTTTCTTTATAAAATATTGACAACTAGTATTCTACAATTCTAGTGTGACAATTCTTAAAATATTTAAACTGTGCAGTTATTAAAAAAAAATGCTGAGAATAAATGATATAACAAGTCCTGATGAATGAGAGTTGTTAGGCTATCCAAAGAGTTTGCCTACAGACAAGTCAGATGTATTTCGGTTATCAATTATTTGACTTGACAAATTCACTTCCAATCTCTTTCTGTATAATATTTTCCAGAGCTCTTGTTTGTCAACCTTAAGTCCTCTGTCCTCCCTTCTCATTATTTCTTTTTTAAAAACAGCTTTATTGATATATAATTCACATCCCTTAAAATTCACCCCTTTGAAGTACACACTTAAATAACTCCTACATCATTCTTATACAGAAGAAACTATACTCTTTATTTTTTCATTGTACTTATCAAAATTTGTGTCACATTTATTTGTTTTCTTATTTTGCAATATGATTCCAATTTTGTGAGGAAAAAATATTGTGTGTGTTGAAAAGATAAAGATCAGAAGGACTTTGTGATTATGGTGAATTTTTAAGGAGTACATAATTATGGTGAATTTTTATTTCTTCCTTGAATTTTCCTGTGTTTTCTAGCATGATTAAAAAAAAATCAGAATTTGGGGGTTACCTTAACAATAGTCTTCATTGCAACTATAAGGGCACATCCTGTAAATATAATATTATGTGGAAAAAATGTTTCCAAAGCTTCCTCTGAAGAAGACATTCTTTTTATATAAAATGAAAACATAATTTTGGTGATTGAATATAGACGTAATGAAACTATACAAAATAAAATCAAGAGAGTGATGTACATGGGATTGAGAAAGATACTTATATCAGATGAGTTGAGCCAGCAGGATGGGGTGGCTCAACTCCATCAAAACCAAATAGAGGTTATTGTTAAGAATCTAGCTTTTGTTCTGCGGGTGCTTAAAACATCATTCAAATGAGTAAATAGATAGATGGTTAGATAGATAGATAAAAGAGAAAGGAAAGAAGGAAGGAAGGAAGGGTGAGAGAAAGGCAGGAAGGAAGAAAGAAGCAGGTCATACTTAAAAAATAGTCGTCAGTCTCCTTATTCGAGTGATCTATACTGCAATTACAGCACTTTGCAAATAGATCCTGTCACTAGAACAAGCTAAGGTCACCAAGGCAGAACTGCAGTCCCAGCACCACTCAATCTGTATCTCTGTGTTCTCCTTCTGAAAGGAAGAGAGCCGAGCTATGGATGGGGCTGGACGCGTGTGGCATCCCGGCGGACCTCGGTGCTGCAGGTTGGGTATCCATTCTGAAGGGTTGGGACCTTGGGTGGGTTGGGCAGTGTTTCCCACATTCCCGCTGGGTGTGGGAAGAGCTACCCAACATCCCGCCAGGCCGGCCAACTGCACTGACATGCAGGGGCAGGTCCACGCGCAACTCATACTTGGGCTGATCATTACAAAGTGGAGGAGCAAAGGAGATACTTGTAGATTCAAAGAGATGGTACCTTTTTTTTGTGGTAAGTTAGATCTCCATGTGAACTGAAGACCTGAGGATCAGAAAGTGGCTCTGTGGTTCGTGGTGCCCCGATCTTGCTCAGATTCATTTCACAGCATTTCCTGATGGGAGATGTATCCTCACCTCTTGTCTCTGCTACACACTTTGGACACATTCTTTAGATGAGAAAGATTTCAAAGGAAGGGAAGTAGAAAGATGACAAAATGCCCTTTAATAAATCCTTCTCCATACACAACCAGGCTTCTGGAATGGTCCTTGGCGAGCTCATGACTGCGACTCTTAGGACACATGCTGGAGAGACAGGCCATGAGGGCTTGGAGACCCCTTAATTCTTCCAGCACTGACAACCGTCAGGACCCCTGGGCCCCTTCCCAGGGCGCTTTCCACCACAGGACACTGTGCTTTACATGTTAAAAAGTATGGCTTGTAAACCTCTCTACTATTATCAGTTTCAAGAGTTGGCACTATTGAATTTCAAAGATAATTTCAAATAGTTTACAAAGTGATAATGCCCTACAATAAAGAAAAAAGAGAGAAAAACAGCAAAGAGGCCAGACACCATTTAGAGGTAAGAAGCTGGCATGAGTTGGTTTCTGATACAGATAGCCCAGTTTATTTCTGGGTATTCTAGTATCCAAGGCAAGCAAAAGTTTAGAGGTATCTTTGTATGTGTATCCAAAAATTAGTAAGTTTCTGAAAACTTGCAGAAACACATGCAGACAAGGTTCACTTTGGCTAACAGAAACAATACTGAAAAGTGGTCCGAATATCAAAACAAATCTGGTTTTGAATTGGATATCTATCCCCGTTCTGCAGACTTTGAAATGAGAAGTCACGTTTAATTTCCTGAAAACTTTGCAGTTCTAGGGGCTGGGTTGCCAACACCTGATAGCAAAGTCCCCATCGTGCACAGGGGAGGTTGGAAAATGAAAAGAGAAAGAGCTAACATTAGGAACTCCCTCTCCCCCTTTCATGGGCTTGTACTAGTAAAATTATTCCCCTCCCGTCTTATGACAACTCCTTGCAATAACAAGATTTGTGGAAAGGCAAGCCACATACTTGGAATTTTCTAGATAAGAGAATGAGATGTGGTGCTAAGTGGTGGAAACTGTAACATTTGGTTAAAAATGGTTTTATTGAAGTGGTATCTGCTGTTGCTCCTGGCTTTGATGGTTTTTCTGTCTTTTCTAGTGCGCCAAGCTAGTATAAAGACACATATTTATGCTGCCATAGAGGTCATTTATGAAGGGGATACTAGTTATCTTTTACCCCATCTGAGTCCCTGGGGTTCAGTGGGTCCCTTCTCTGATTAGTCGCAAGTGCTGATCTAATAAAATTTTTTGAACTGTAATATTAACAGATGTATTAGCTCCTTGTTTTATTTCTCCAAGGTAATGTTTACATCTCAGCAGGGAACTTTGTAGTCTTATCCCAAAGGGGGAGGTGGTATGGGCATTGAAGACAGTTTCAGGATACTGGAGTTAGTATTTTGTGGTTAAGGGACCCTCAAGCCATACCAAGTCATTCTCAGCTTCTTCTACATATGCAGAAATCATTTTGGGAGTAGCATTGCTAAGTATATGTGTTTTTGCTAAGGTGGTCTTCATGACTCAGAGCACAGGAATTCCCTTTACTTCTGAGTCTCTGCTTCTTGAGGATCATCATTTTAGGTTAATAAAATCTTCCCATATGCATTTTCAGAAATCTCCAAGGTTTGGTGATGCCAGGTGTTGGTTTCTTTCCAGGCTGAAGCTGAGCTGGGGTTGGGAGACAGCCCCAAGCTTGCATCCTCTCTGTCAACACGAGATTCTCAGGCTCCAGACACATTGTCCACGGCCACATCGACCCTGGAGATCCCAGTCTGAGAATGATTTGGAGGCTCTCTTTGGATCCTCCCTGGGGCCTGCACTGTGGTTCCTGCAGGTCCTTGCGTGGTGTCTAAGGTGTGCTCTCCCACGAGGTCCTGGTCAACAGAAATGATATCTGCAGCCAGAGAATTTATAATTTGTTACGTATGGCCAGTCTTTTCCAGCAGCTTTCCTTCTTTCTTTTGCCTTTTCCCACACCCACTCCCATTTACTGTTGGCTGCTCTCCCCTCCCCCCAGTACCTTCTCATCACTAGGAACTTATATTAATAGACAGATTTCTGTAGGCTCTGAGAGAGAACCCCCACCTACTTTACTTGCTTCCTGTCTTTTTTTGATATGTGTTTACATTATTGTTCCTTTACACTGGTACATTAAGTGTTGAACAGAAGTTGCAGATACTGTCATGGGGCCAGAAAGAAGAATCTGCATCTCTTGACTGCTGTTGGATGAGGCAGGGGATAGGGCAGAGATGGGAGTGACCAAGGTGGCAGTTGGTGGCTTCTATAGAGAAGCGGTGGGGAGTGGAGGGCAGAGGCAAGAGGTTGAGTGAAGTGGATGAAGCAGCTCGGTGTTTAGGAGGTGGACAGACCTTAACTGAAACGATTGGCCATGTGGTCTTGGGGAAGTTATCTGACATTGTCAAGCTCCAGTTGTCTTTACCGTATCTTTAAAATGGACTCGCGAGGTTGTTATGAGAATCAGATGGGATGATGGGTATATTAGGGTTCTCTAGAGAAGCAGAACCAAAGAGAAATGTGTGTGTATGAATTACTTAAGGATTTGGCTCAAGTGATCAAGGAGGGTAGAGAGACTGAATTCTGCAGGGCAGGCTGATAGGCTGGGAATCCAAGTAAGATATTGAAACCTTGATTCCAAAATCCATAGCATGCTGGAAAACCTGGAGAGAGGTAGAGGGTGTGGTCTCATGGCAGAATATCTTCTTCAGGAAATGACAGTTCTTGCTCTTAAAGTCTTCAAATAATTGGATAAGGCCCATTTTTCATCCTCAAGGGTAATTGCCTTTATTTAAAGCTAGATGATTATAGATGCTAAGCACATCTACAAAATACTTCTCAGCAACTTCTGGGCCAGTGTTTGACCAGACAATTGGCCACCACAACTTAGCCAAGTCAACACATAAAATTAACCATCACAGCAGACAATGAGATTCCTTAATGTCACAAAAAAGGCACTTCATAAATGCTATTTTCTTTTTCCTTTTGTTATGAAGGAACAAGAACAAAATCCAAAGACATGAAAATGCCTCATGTTCTATTAATAACAGCTCCCATTTTTCTTTTCCGTAATATTTTCATAATGCTTTAAACCATGTGGGTAATTGTTTCAACATTCAATTTTTCCACTGAATTATTTAATTACATTTATGACAGGCACATATTTATTTTGAGTATGTCAGTGGAACTATTAATTTATTCTAAGGAATTTACAACATGGCCAGATATATTTTCCCCATTAACTTTGTGGTGATAAAAAACTATGCAGCCTGCCATAGATTTATCTTTATTTAAATCATGTTTTAATCAAAACGAATTCCTTAAAAGTCTAGATAAGGGTCCCCCTAGAGGAAAGGAATGAAGAGATTTTCTCTAAAAACTGTAGTTAAGCCTGATAGTTTATCAGACCAGGTAACTCCCATTTTGTGTCAGCAGAGAAAGTTTGGTGAGCATTTCCCCCCCCCCCACCCCAGGAGTTTGGGACCTAGTAGTGGAGGAGAAGTAATGAGATTAGAGATTTCTCCTAAAGGAAATGGTCATTTTGCACATCTGGAGAGTGGTAGAGTTGTGTGTTTGGTTCCCACATGTTTTGCAGCTCACATTTCTGTAAAGATCTGCTTGCAGCGTCTTCAAAGAGATTTCTTTCTGAGCAAGGTAATAGTGTTTGCATCCACAGCCTTCCCTGCTGAATGCTCAAAGTCTGATCCTGCAGTTTTGACTGGTTGATGGAAGGGCACCGGGTTCCTTATTTAGAACTCTTAAGGTTTTAAACATTCGGCATGGGAGGAAATCAAACACATGCCTTTCATTGCCTTTATTTTCCCATCAAGCTCATGGCTTGGAGTTTAGGTTAATTTTTCGCTTACAACCAGGGTTCGAACCCAACAGTTAAAGCTTCCTAACAGCTCTTTCTGCAATTCATTCCCTAATAACATTTTAAAACTTTCCTTTATTTATGGGGGGCGGGCAGTGAAGTTTGGTCATGAACCATGGTTAGAAGCACAGATAATTGCAGATGAAAAGTACTTTAGCAATTTGTGTTTTCCATCTTATGGTTTAAAACTTAAAAAAAAAGTGTTATTTTCAACTGCTGTAAAATATTACAAAGACAGGACAGGTTAATAGATTTTGCACTAAAAAACCGTCACTTTTGGGAAAAGCTTCACCCTTCTCCTTAGTCATAATAGAATAAGGCAATCGGCTTTATAATTTGTGTGCACAGTGATACAAATTTCTCCATGAAAAGTTTACAAAAGCTACTAAATAAACACATGGAGAACTATAAGAATCCTGAGCTATTAAATAAGCAATTTAGATCTATCATATAAATTAAACTTTCCCCCAGAAGAAATAGCTAGAGGGTATGTTTAAGGCTTTCAGTGGGACTGTTTATGTTAGGATGAAATAAAGACTGACATTAAAAGGTTAATTAACCAACATTTATCTGGAGTAGGAGTGGCTTTGACCCTTAAAATTCTAAGAATCATTGGCCTGGCATGAACTTTTTGGATTCTTATTAACATTTTGTCACAAATGTTTCATATTCCTTTACATATATGATTTCAGAAGGTTTGAAGGGTTCTTTAAGATGTCCTATTCACAAAGTATTTATTTTATGGGAATATAAAATGGTGAAAATCAAGAGGGGGGAGGTGATTTTATTTAAAGTAACTCGCTTCCTCTCTTCCCCTATGGTAACATGGAATTATACCTCTGCAGATATTATTCACTCCCCAGTGAGGTGGGAGAAGCTCTGGTTGTCTTGGGACTTGAAGGACAAAGCTGCCACCTGGGGGAGGATTTCCTTGCCACTCAGCCTACAAAGGCCCAGGGTTCCTTGGTCAGCTCTAGAGCACCCTTCGGGGTGCCCTGATCAGAAGCCTGGTTAGTGAGCTTTGGAGGGAGCCGAGAGCAAGTTCCTAGGGTGCCTGTGGTGAGGGGGAGAACAGACTGCACCCAACGTGTAAAATCCTCTTTTCATATCAGATTATGTCTAGAAGCTGAGTGTTTAAGGGGAAGAACAAAATAAGAGACAAGCACGCAGACAGTTTTCATCGAGCTAAAGCTTCCGGATGTATTCCGAGTCCATCTACGCTATCAGAGTTATTGGCACTCCTAAAACCATTTATGTCTCTGTAGGAGTGTTATGGAAAAGCGAAAAATTCAAAAGCAATGCTGAAGGCAGTCCAGTGAATCTAATGATTCTCTCAACAAATGGTAAAACGCTGCAAGCAGTAGGTGTGTAAAACAAAGCACTTTGAACTAAAGCTGGCTCTTTAAAAACCTGACTTTTCTTTGGGTATGTGTGTGTGTGTGGGGGGGGGACCAAATTAAATTCTTCTGTGTTATTTCAGCAGGAGAGGTGAGAAGAGATATTGGCCCATGTGTCTGAGGATGAGCTGGGGCCTGAGGACACAGAGGGACAGCTGCCTCGAGGAAAGAGAAACTTAGTCTGAGATGGAAAAATTAAGACTCGGCCCCCCTGGAGGGAATTTATTTTTACTTGATAGTTACCTTTATAAGACTCTCTCCTATATACTCATCCATGTCTTCAAATAATTTGAGGCTGATTGTTTTTGTACATGTCAGTGTTAGAGTAGGGCGAGAGCACGGGTCCGGAGGCTCGTGCTGCTGCTTTCTGCCCTGGGACCAGAGAATTGGGGCTGAATGATGAGTCCAGACCTTGGGAGGTGGGGAGGAGCCAGGGGGAGGCGATGGGGAGACAGAGCTGATAAAAGCTGCTGGGGCTGAAGGTACTCATCCCCCACTTCCATAGAGTCGGTGAGTGTGTGTGTTCTTCCTCCCCCTGAAACACTTCTTTTTGTTTATTGCTGCTTTCTCTGGCTATAGCTTTGGTTCCATTGAAGAAGGTTGACCTCAAGGTTCATTAATGTAAGATTTCACCTGTATTTGTCAGGTGTAGGAGTGTGGGTATGTGACAACCCTCTCCACCCAACACAAGTTTGCATTTGTACTGGGGGGAAGATGCACTGAGGGATTTGCCCTGTGTATCTATAACCCTGAGAGTAAATCCTGACTATTTCCTAGCTTAAACTTAGCAGGGAGAGTAAAATAGGCTTCCTGTGGATTTAGAAAAAGGTGTAGGGCCAAATATGTGTTGCTTTCCTTTTTATAACTTGCCACTGACCTTCTCTCATTAGGAGGTGGAATGAAATCTTAAGACCTTGCTCATTCCCTACATCAACGAGGAGAGACATAACAAATCAACTAGCATTGATTTATATACTGCATTTGAGAGAGAGCTTTGAAGATATAGTACCTTAATCCATGGAAATAACTCTTATGATGGAAAAGTTGGGCTAGGGGGAAAGGCTCTCAGCATCCTTCAGATCACACCTGGTAGCTGTCACCTACCAGCCCCAGTCACTGGTTGTATGATTTTGGAGGAAGTGGCTGTCATGTTGAGTTTGAGTCAGCTGTGGGAATTTGACATGGATATGTGCTGTGGAGAGATGGTTGGAAGTGGAGTTATGGAATTTAGGAGCTAGGTGAGAGTCAGAGGTGAAATTGTATTGAATTTTTAAATGTCCATATGTTCTGTATTTATTTTTTAAAACTTCAACCCAGAACAAGTCTGTAATCAAATAAGAAAAGACGCAACAAATAGGTGAGAGCCAGCCAATATCTACTGCGTACTTGCCATGGGCTTAACCCTTACTAGGAGCTGGAGATGGAGCAGAGAACAGGATAGCAGGCCAGTTCTCTTGCAGCCCACATCTGAGTGAGGGGACACAAACCACAAGCTGGTCAACAAATAAGGAATCAAATAGTCAACACACAAGTAAATGAGATTATTTCAAGTGCAGATTAAGTACTAAGCAGAAGGTTAAATAGATTATGTGGGAGGGTGACTGGAAGTGACTTTAACTTGGTGGTCTGAATAGGTCCCACTGAGGAGGTGGCTTCTGAGTTGAGAACTAGATAATTCAAATTTAAAGCTTGGGGAAGGGATTTAGAATGTTAGCTATGGCTTAAGCATGGCTCGCTGTTTCAAGTGAACCCTGAGATCCATTCAAAAGATCAGAGACATGGTCATGGAGTGCAAATGAAACAAGCTTGTCTGCAGAAGACATGTTATGGGTTATCCTGTGCATTTTTAGGTCATCTGTTGATCTGATAAATGTGTTTTCAACTAAATCACTAACTGAAAATGTTACCTAGAGTAGATTTAAGGATGGCTAAATCTCAGACTAGCCTCATGCCAGAGCAGTTCTGGGTTTGCTGGTAAGTTAAGCCTTCAGTTCACTTTGTAGTCAAGGGATCCTTGTTTATATGCCCTACGTAGAGCACTTTCCTAGGAGTTGGGTGTTGTTTTGGAGGAAGTAGAAACTACTACTGGACCAATCCTCCAATCTCCTGGAAAGAGGCAGGGTGGAACCAAGGGGAGGTCAATAAATTCGCAGATGATAGAAGCATAAGCTTTAGCAACTGCAGTCACCTGGGACCAGGTGGGATTGGTCTACATGTGCCCTGATTTTTCCTTACCATTCCAACCAAATCTTCTTCCCCTTTCTCCGTTCATCTCATTCCTTTCCCCTCTTTAGTTTCATTTTGAGAAGACAATGTCAGAAAAAACAGAGTTATATATGCATGCTGAAGGATCAAAGGCACAGGATGCACTGGTTAGTTTTTACCCACTTAGTTGAAACTTCATTATGTGTGGCCTCCTGTGAGTACTTATTTATACCCCAAATGGAACACATCATTTTACTCCACTGCTCCCCATGATCTTATCATTTAGATTCTCCCTTCTGTCTAATCCTCTCAGTCACAAATTTGTCAATTCCTACATGTTTTGTAGGAACCTTCACTTTCCCCAGTTTTGACCTTTTCCAATACCTTTGCAATTACCTGGTATTACCTCCCATCTGTTCGACATCCCTGGAGTGGTTTCTGTTTTCCTGACTGTATGATAATTGTAATTGTCAGTCACATCGCAAGTCACTAGAATAAAGGCTGGATTAGGGGCAGGGATGATATATGTACAATTTATATGTATATTAAATGATAAGGAAATGGAAAATATTTTTTTCTTGATTTATCAATTTAAGGCATTATTTATTCACTATGGCTATAGGAGGAAATTTAAACTCACATGATGCCTATGTGTCCCTTTTCTTATGATTTTAATTTCTTCTTCTTTTTTTTAACATACCTATAAACCTCAAACACTGTGCAATGAACTGTAAACTCTGTTCTGTTTGCCATGTTAGTGGAAGATATTTGCATTCTTACCTTACTCTCTAACGCTTTCATATCATCCCACTTTCCTCTTCCTGGCACTGAGCATTTAGTTTTACATGGTCAAAGTTCATAACATTTGTATTTTGTTCTATAACAGTATTGAAATCTTGTGTAGTAGGCTGATTCTAAATGTTTAAAACTATTTTGTTACTGTGCATGGCATAATATGTTTCCAGTTCACAGCCAAAATTTATATTTCCTATGATTATATTTCCACAGCTTAAGATGGTATTTCTTTCTCTTTATGTCTTGATCCTCCACAGAGATTGTACCCCCAGTACAAGTCGAAAGGATCAATGGATTTTCTTTTCTTTCAATTTGTCAGTTACTCAAAATCATATAGTAGTTAATATTTTAGTTTGTTTTATATTTGGAGCATGATGTTTTAGACAGTCTTTTCCTTGCTGTTTCTAATTGCTCATTTATTGTAGAAAGAGGAAATTGTGTGTGTTTCTTTTCATCTTTCTTCTTTTTCTGCCTTTTATCATGTGTCTTGGTTTCCCAGTTGCTAAAACAAACTCCAATCAATGGGTTGGCTTAAAAAAAAAAGGAATTTATTGTTTCATAGTTTTGAGGCTAGGAGAAGCCCAAAACTGAGGTGTCATCAAGGCGATGCTTTCTTTCTCTGTCTGTATTTCATCCCATTTATAAAAGACTCCAATAATTCAGATTAAAGCATACCTTAATTCACTTAGCCACAACTTAACTAAAAATAACAGCTTCCAAAGGTCCTATTTACAGTGGGTTCACACACACAGGACTGGATAAAAATTAAGAACACAATTCAGTTTACCACACCGTGTCAGTAATAGCAAGCATCTTTGTCATTCCATTCATTGCTTGGAATTTATAAAAATTTTAAATAGGATATTTTTCACGGACTATACCGACATCCTGTTCCAATTGGGCCAATTGCTTTCTTATTCTGACACAGAACTCTCATCCTAGAATTTCTTTTTATTATGCACTTGGTTTAGTTTCAACCTTCTTTAGAAAAATCTCACTCTTTGTGGGATTCAGCTTTTATCTCCTAGAGTATACTCTCAAGTAACTTTCTCATAAACGCTGCCTAAGAGGTAAATGTTCTATGTATTTCCTGTCTGCAATTTTTAGGGTGGTGTTTCTAGGCATGACCATTTTCCCACTCATTCTGTTAAATATGTTAGATGGTTGTCCCAGGAGACATCTCCTGTAAAGGAAGGGCTGGCTGTGAGCTCTGTGTATGAGGGTGGACCCCACGGACCTTAGGGAGCCAGTCCTTAGACAAAGAGTTTCCTGTACATTCCAGAGTGAGGAGGGCTTTAATTTGGGGTGTCAGTACCTCCAAGCAGTCCTAATTCGCTCTAGTCAGTTGGCTTAACTTCTTTAGAGAGGAGTCTTCTTTTTTTTTATTCCCTAGGAGACATGGAGGCAGAGAGAAATGTGGGGTGCTGTGCCAGTTTGAAAGTATTATGTACCCCAGAAAAGCCATGTTTTTTTAAAAAAATTATTTATTAATTAAAAAAATCAAGAACAAACAAGCAAAAACATTAACGTATCATTCCGTTTTACATATATAATCAGTAATTCTCAATATCATCACATAGTTGCATATTCATCATTTCTTTGAACATTTGCATCAATTCAGAAAAAGAAATAAAAAGACAACTGAAAAAGAAATAAAATGATAACAGAAAAAAAAGATTATATATACCATACCCCTTACCCCTCACTTTCATTTATCACTAGCATTTCAAACTAAATTTATTTTAACATTTGTTCCCCTTATTCCTTATTTTTATTCCATATGTTCTACTTGTCTGTTGACAAGGTAGATAAAAGCAGCATCAGACACAAGGTTTTCACAATCACACAGTCACATTGTGAAAGCTATATCATTATTCAATCATCCTCAAGAAACATGGCTACTGGAACACAGCTCTACATTTTCAGGCAGTTCCCTCCAGCCTCTCCATTACATCTTGACTAACAAGGTGATATCTACTTAATGCGTAAGAGTAACCTCCAGGATAACCTCTAGACTCTGTTTGGAATCTCTCAGCCATTGACACTTTGTCTCATTTCATGCTTCCCCCTTTTGGTCAAGAAGGTTATCTCAATCCCTTGATGCTGAGTCTCAGCTCATTCTAGGGTTTTTCTCAATCCCTTGATGCTGAGTCTCAGAAAAGCCATGTTTTAATCCTGATCCAATCTTGTGGGAGTAGCCATTTCTCTTAAACCTGATTCAATACTGTAGGTTGGAAACTTTTGATTGATTAGAGGGAGATGTGACTCTACCCATTCCAGGTGGGGTCTTGATTAGTTTACTGGGATCACTTAAAAGAGCAAATATTTTGGCGAGAGTTAGAAATGACTGAAGCCTCAGAGCTGACAGAGGGCAGATGTAGAGGTTTGGAGAACAGCTGCTTCAGAGAACAGAGACACGGATGTTTGCAGATGCTTGGAGCCCAGCAGATGTTGCCATGTGTCTTCCTTTTGTGCTCCTTTCCTACCCTTTCTCTCATCTTCACTCATTATCGCTGCTCATTTGCAGCTGTTTTGTCTTCTCTACTCACTCACCCCCTACTCACACCTTGTTTAATCATAGTTCTGCTTTCTCTGGCAATTTCCCACCTGACCGTGTCCAGCTTTATTGATTATCTTCTTTTGACTATTCAATCTCTGTTTTCTATTTTTCCTGTAACATGGATCAGACTTCTGTAGGTGAGAACACTCATTGAGGCCTGGGAAAACAGAGCCAGCCATATTCACAGCACAGAAATTTAGTGGGAGAGCCATGGCTGGGTTCCAGCTTTTCCACTGTGTCTGCCTCTGCTTCCACTTTCACAGTTTCCCTCCCGTGCCTGGGGGAGGTCATGAGAAATTCTGTATGCTGGTCCTTGGACTATGTTGGGTAGATGTAGTGGCAGATTATTAAGGCTTCCTCTTGGTCCAAACTAGTAAAGCTTTGCGTAGAAATGAATAGAATTTGGGGATTAGAGATAAAAAAGCAGGAGGGAGCACCTGCCTTTATTTGGCAGCCATGTTACCATAATCATTTTCTTCTAGTTTGAACAGATCCGATAGTACAAAGAGCTTTGGTGAGACTCTTGAAGCATTTGCGACTTGTAAAAATCCAACCTTGAAGTTGCTTTTTTTTTCTCTCCCATCTTTTTTCTGTGTAGTTTATTTTTTTGTGGCTTTGTGATAGAATTATAAGGAAAGGGAAGTGAGTTTTTGCTTTAAAAAAGAAAAGAAATAGTTTTATAGGCATGTGCACACATTTGCAAAACAATGTGGAGAAGTCGACTGAAGTATTTTGCACCAAACTATTAATAATGCTAAATGAAAGGGGACACAATCTTTTTGTAATAGGTGCTGGATCATGCACTCTCTACCAGTAATATTGCATATTCTATTATCTTCCTCTTTACAGGAGGATAATAGAATTTCAGTGTGTATGTTGGATGGAAGGACTTTTCATCCTGAAGAAATAAGAGGAGAGCAGGAGTTTCATTTCTGTTGTTTTAGATGGGGGACCTCAGCAGGTGGAGACAGCTGTGTCTCAGCAGCTTAAAAGTTGATCTTGAAGTTGCATGAACCATTGTTATCTTGCTCTGGTTCAAAAACCCTGCAGAGATGGAAACAGTTGTCTCTAAGTAGCTTGTACTTTTAGGTTTCTCCTTCCTCACCAGTCCACAGTGACATGAACATATTTGAAAAATCTATGATGGTGGTCTATCATCAGTTTTAAAAAGAAAGACCCTCCCTCTACATTTATTTTTTCAAGGACAGTGTTCCACCTCTGTCTTTCTACTTACTAGGACATGGGTGATAAATGGCAGTTTCTGGATGTATTTCTGAAAAGGATGTCTAGAAAAGAGTTGTTTCTGGTTCAGCCCTCCAATTGCTGAGAACAGCTGATAAAATGGGAAATGGAGAGAGATGAGGATTATCAGGAGTTGCTTTCCCAGCCCTCTTACTGCCTGTGACTGTGCTTATAAGTGTGCTTAATCTAGGGTTTAATCTGTATGGAATTTCAACATTAAACCTTACGCGATAGATGTGAGTATAATTTCATCCTTCAAATTGTACCAATTGAGCTTTATTGTTTACAAATTTTAAGTTTACTCTTTTTGACATTGTAGAACAGTAGTTCTGTTGAAAATGGAGTTCTGGCTCTCTTACCTTCCTCATTGTGAGCCTGCCACTGGCAGGTCCCCAAGCTCCTTAGCAAGGGTGTATGAGTGCTTTGCAAATCGTCTTTTCTCAGTCTTCCCAGGATTTTTTCCTGTCCCACCTTGCTTTGTACTTGATATTTTATGCTCTAGTGATATCTTTACACTCTGTGCTGCCATTTCCCATACTCACTCCCCCACCATCTCACCCTCACTCTAGGGGGCACCTTTCCTATTTTCTTTGCTTGGCCCACTTTTTGCCTTTTTTTTTTTTTTTTTGCATGGGTAGGCACTGGGAATCAAACCTGGGTCTCAGGCCTGGGCAGGTGAGAATTCTGCCTGCTGAGCCAAAAATTCTGCCTGCTGAGCCACCTCTATGCTGCCCAAGAAATGAGTGGGCCCCTGGTCCCTGGCAAATCAGCTATTGATCTGAAAACCAAAGGGTCCTGACCAAACCCTTCTTTATCAGATTGGAACTAACTTTTTATTTCTAGTTTGTTAATTTTTTTTTTTTCAACATAGGCTGGCACCAGGAATCAAACCCAGGTCTCCGGCATGGCAAGTGAGAACTCTACCACTGAGCCACCGTTGTCTGCCCTTGCTTGGCCCACTTTTATTGGATAGACCATTATTTCCTACAGAAAGTCTTCCCTTAACCTAGGAGGGACTAAAGACTCTAGACTTTGTGACTACTTCAGGTTTACTGCTTACTCTATTTAAATTTTCATTTAGGTGCAAGTTATCCTTTTAGATTATAAGCATCTAGTGGGAAAAGACCATGTCTTACTGAACTTTGCATTGGGTTCAGAGCCAAACATTTAATAATGTGTTTGATTAGTGTTTCCATGCAGATATTTTATATGAAAGTGGGTCTTAAGAACACATGCACTGATTCTTTTCTTTACTGAACGTCAATGTTTTTGTTGCTGTTGTTGGTTTTTGATTTTTGTATGTGTATCCTATTGCCCAAATACCTATCACAGTCCCCTTAACTCTGAAGGCTAGCAACTTCTAAATATTAGGCTTTCAACTCAACTAATAATTCAGTTACTTCCTAGTTGGTAATAAGATTGAACCAGAAAACCACAAGCAAGTTTCACAATGGTAAGTGGTAAATAACAGTTATATCAGGAAGTGAGTAATAGATTATTATTTTTCTCACAGTGGTAGGGTCACATTATTTATAATGAGTGGCAGGGTCACATTATTTATAATGTATTTATATTATTTATAAATATATACATATTTATAGCTCTACCAACTGTGTAAGGTATATACATATATGCTGCATGTGTAACAGGGATCCCAAATAACACTTGGAATCAAGGGCAATGAGAATTGGGAAAGGTTCTTAGATGTCCTCTAAGCTAATCAGCTAGGTGGTGCAAATATCCTTTCTATAATATTTCTGCTAAATCACCATATAATTTCCACCTAAACACCATCTGTGATGGCCCCTCTCTATCTCACTAGGCATTCATTCCACTTTTGGACCACTTTACTTTTCAGAAAGTTCCTTATAGTAATTCAAGTCCACTTCCCTATAACTTCCATCTGTTAGTCCTGATTCCCTCTTTTATGGGTTGAACTGTGTTCCTCAAAATGATGTATTGAAGCCCTAACCCCCAGTATCTCAGAATATGACCTTATTTGGAAATAGTGTCATTGTGATGGAATTAGGTTAGGTGAAGATGACATCACGCTGGAGTTGCATGGGCCTTTAATCCTAGGTGACTGTTGTCCTTTTCAGAAGTGCCCAGGAGACTGAGATGGACCCAAGAGTGAAGATGGCCATGGGAAAGGGCTGCACAGGGGAGAAGGCCAAATGAAGACAGAGGGGGCAGGGTCAACAAGCCGAGGAATGCTGAGGATTTCCATCCAGAAGCTGGAAGTCTCAAGGAAGAGTCCTCTCCTAAAGCCTTCAGAGGGAGCACGGCCCTTCTGGCATCTTGGTTTTAGACTTCTCACCTCCAGAATTGTGAGCAAATAAATTTCTGTTGTTTGAAGCCACCCAGTTTGTAGTACTTTGTTGCGGCAGCCCTGGAAAGTTAACATGTTCCTCTCAAAGGCAGACACAATAAATACAAATAGAATGAAAGCTACAATAAAACTAATCTCTTCTCCCCATTAAACATTTTAGATATTGGTGAGTTAAGTGCCCATAAGAATTCTCCTCTGCAGGTGAAGTTTTCTTCAGTTTGTTCTCCATACTGTAAGTTTTCTGCTCCCCTCACAATACCAATTTGCCCATGTCCTCATCTCCAGAAGTAAGCCTAATCATCCAGATTTCCTTATGGTACAAATTGGAATTAGGTTGCTGGCAGACAGTAGACCAAACAGTACTAAGATTGCATTCACCTTGTAGGCAACCATGGAGTTTTACTGACTCATATTGGACTGTCAATCAACAAACACCTCTAGGATCACCTGCGTCCTATGTCTACTAAGCCTTTCTGGGATCTGATTATGCTGCTAAGTCTTCAAACATAATGCTAATGCTACCTGAGAAGTTTTCACACCAACAATCCAAGAATTGATAATATCTGTGCACCTGAATCAGAAGGAGATGGTGCCTGAAGTTCTAGAAAGTACTCTAAGAGTTTCATTTTATTTTTCTTTAGGAATGGAGACAGTGTAATCACAAAGTAATCAAAGGACTGAAGACTAAAATTTCCAGAGTTCATGTCTTCAATTAGGCATTGTTTAAAACAGGACTTTGCAAAATGATGTATTTAGCCCAATAGTGCTTCCTTTTTGAGTGGGTAGGACAATAACCTACTTTTTTTTTTTTCATGGGCAGGCACCAGGAAGTGAACCCGGGTCTCTGGCATGGCAGGCAAGAACTTTGCCTGCTGAGCCACTGTGGCCCACCCAATAAGCTATTTTTTTGAGTGCCTTAAGCTGAGTGCTCAAGCCATTTTTTAATCTTCTTACTTTTGAACTGTTTTTACAGCCAGTGTATGACCCACACAAGAAAATTATTCTCACTGTTTTCACAATCACAATTTTTCTTTTTTACTCCAAACCTCTAACTCAGGGGACTTGGCTCCTTTTGACTGTTAGCCATTCCCCCCAAATCAAGTATGTCCTCAACCATGGCAATTTTCTTCCTTGAAGGTCTTAACCAATGTCCCCTGGCAGAACCCTTCCCCCAAATCTCGCTGAATAGTTTATTTAAAAGCAGGACCCCCCCCAAACTACCATCTGGGGCCTCATCTCCTGTTAAAAAAAAAGATTTGTTTTCTCTTCTGTTCTTAGACCAATTACCAAACAGTCCAGATGAACTATTTCTCTAGGCAGTTAGTAAAGTAATGAAACCAACCTGCTGGGCCCAGCAGACATGCAGTGATGTAAAACTTAGCTACAGAACTGCACCAGGTAAAGGCTGGGATGAAAACTCAGGTAAGACAGCCTGTGCATTTCCTAACCACTGTCCTCAGCTATGTTAGCAAAGAGCCCTTTCTTGGATTCAGAAAAATGGCTGCCAGCTCTCCCGAGGAAAAATAAAGTAATGAATATGCTTGTCAGTATGGCTGCAGATGTTAGGCTGTTAGCAGAGCTTGGATGAATGCGTTGAAGGGCCTACCTCATTTTTCTAGGATTCGTTGGCTTTCAGCTGCAGTGGCTTGAGCACATCATCTGCTTGATCAGGGGACGCTTTTGCTCTTATAGCTACCCCCGTCCAGACTTTGTTTAGCACCATCAAGTTCAGAAAATATGTGACAACTCCTAATAACCAAGCCCCTGGGCCTTCTGTCACCTGCATTCCTCATTCAGGGCAACCCAAAGCTCTGTATTTCTTCCTACTTAACAGATTTTGCTGAAATCCTGGAAAATTATAGGATATCTCTACATTGGAAAAATGAAGCCATAACCTGGTTTCAAATGGCGGAACGAACAACTTAGATTTAACTCATGATCTTATGGTTTTGCATGAAATTTGGCTTAAAAACATCTGTGTAATCCATCTCATATTATTAAGAAACAAAATAAAGGAAGAAGAAACCCCAAGCTGTTCAGCTGAAACAAGGAATGATCTCATTGAGCCAGTAATAATAATAATTATACTGCTGATGACAGAAATGACACCACTGATTTCTTTAGCTGTGAAAATTGGCATCGTTCCACAGACCAGCAGTACTTAAGAAGTTAGTCTGCATAATATAGTTTTAAAAATTAGTGAAGCAAGAATTTTAATGATTTTAGAAGTGTCCTACTAGTACCTTGAATGGGCATAGCACTGTAATCTTTATAAAGCATTTTCATGTTTCTATTTATATCACCTCTTTTGGTCCTCTTGGTTACCTGGTGAGGCAATGCTTTTGCAGGTGAGTTAGCAGGTGCAGGAGGTTTAGATGACAAGCCTGGGTTGGTTGTGCTGTGTGCCACCCATTGTGGGTTCAGGAAAACTCATGCAGTCAATCCATGTCTTCCTCACTGGGTGGATTTATAAAGGCCTATGTATTGAAGTCATTTGTGTTATGTAGATTCCTTGACTCCCATGGTGACCAAAATATTTCTAATGGAAATGACATATCAAAAATTTTTTTCCTCTGCATTTCCATCTACCATAAATCTTGATATCCTGGGGATTTCCCATTTGTTGAAACAATGAAAGAGGATTTTTCTAAATCCCTGTAGCCTATCAAGAATCTTGTCTGGGGGACACAGAGTAGTCTGTTTCTTCCATATGTTCAGAACACTCCCGTTCTGCCTATTCAGGCTGGTCCAAGGGTCTTGGTACCCTTGTGTGATAGTTAGGTTCAGGTGTCAACTTGACTGGGTCTTGGTGCCTAGCTCTGTTGCTGTGGAGTTGAATCATTAGCATGTGAAATTCATCTATGACTGATTATATCTGCAGTCAGCTAAAGGCAGAGCCTTACACAATGAGTGAGGTTTAATTCAATTAGCTGGAGGCTTAAAAGAGAGGTTAGAAGAGAGCTCAACACAGCACAGCCCAAGCAGCTCAGTGTACTTCATCTCAACACTCACAGCTCAGCCCAGACATTTATTTGGAGATGCAGAAAGAAATCACCCTGGGTAAAGCTGCTGGAACCCAGAAGCCAGGAGAGAACATCAGCAGACATCGCCATGTGCTTTCCCACAGAGAAAGCACAGAGAAACTGACAGAGAAACTCAGATGAAAGCTAGCTGCCTTTCTTCTGAAGAACTATAAATTTTTAACTACATAAATTCCCGTTTATTAAAAGCCAATCCATCTCTGGTGTGCTGCATTCTGGCAGCTTTGGCAGACTGGAGCACCTTGGGTAGAAGGAAGATATGATGTAAAGGGAAAAACCAAAGTTTGCCCTTCCAGTCTAGGGTGATTATGGGTGTAAGAAGGAAGAGTGGGGAACAGGAGGCCAAGTGTTAGGTCCTTGTTTTTCTTTTTATAGGGCCCAACTTGGGGTAGGGAAGTTGGTGTGGCTTTAGAAAATAATGTTCATACTGGTGAGGGGGAGCCAAAGAAACATTTGTTCTTTCAAGTTAGTGTGGTGAAGACTGAAGCTTGGTGGGAAAATCACAGCCTTGAGCTTGGTGCCATGGCCAGCAGGTATTGTGAGCAGCAGGTGTGGGGAGTCCCGTTCAGAAATTCTGGACCCCCTTCATGTGTAAAAGACTTTTAAGTCACCTCATGACCCTGTTAGAAGAAGCAGAGATGCTGAAGGTCTTGGTGAACCAGCAGAAGCTCTGGGGAGAGAGGTCATTCTGAGTGAGGACTTAAAGATGAAGATAAATAGCCAGGATTATTGGTTTCAGCAGTGGGTGTCAGCACATGATTTCAAGTCCAGGCAGGAACCTTTGCACCTCTGTGGTCACCAGTTCAGGGTCCAGCCACCTGTAGCAGAAACAAAATGGGAATCTAGAGACCCCCATATAGCTCTGAGGATCCCCTTTCCTTCTCTATCACACCATCATGTAGAAGCATCCTTATGCCCTCTGGCCAGTAACCTTCTTGGATTGGAGGATGGTAAGGGAAAGGAGATCTTACCCAAGTAGGCCAAGCAATTGATTAAAAAGACTGCTGTAATTAATTGCTGCATCAACTGAGTTTACAGGGTTGGAAAGGCATTTAATTATTTTTTAAACCCATGTTTACTCTAGGAGATGTGGGCTGTTGAGGATGAGCTTTTGGATATCTCCTCTCATTTTTTAGCCATTTTTGAGGGAAGGGCTCCCTGCTGTTATGGTTATGGGGAGAAAGTCAACATGTCTATATTTCATTGTGGTGGATTAGGGTTATGTACCCCAGAAAAACATGTTCTAAAACTTAATCCATTCCTATGGGTGTGTACCTTTGTAAATAGGACCTTTTGGTGAGGTTACTTCAGTTAACCCAACGATATCAGGATGGGTCTTATAAGAATGGACTAATAAGGAGGACCACAGATAGAGAGAGGAAGACAGAAGAAGCAACCAGAAGCTGGACATCAGTGGAACACAGAAGAAAAAGGAGATTCCAGGAGAGGTCACCATGTATACTGCCACGTGACAGAAGAGCCAAGGATAAGGATCACCAGCAGTCATCCTGGAACACCACAGTCTTCGGAGAGAAGACATCACCTCAATGATGCCTTGACTTGGACTTCTTTTAGCTTCAAAATCATGAGCCAATAAATTCCCATAGTTTAAGCCAACCCATTGCATGGAATTTGCTTTGACAACAAGGAAACTAAAATATTCATCAAAGCTAAAATGCCATTGATTATTAGAAGACCTATTATTTTATATATCACTAAGAAAGGAAAAAAGCTACTGTTATCAGTCAGGGTTCAACCGGAGAGACAGAACCATTAGGATATATATGTTAGATTGATTGCTAGGCATTGGCTTATGCAATCGTAGAGGCTGGCTGCTCAAGTTTGAAATAGGTAGGAAGGATATCAGGAAGAACAGGCAGGAACTTTTGGGCACAGGCTGAGGCTGCAGTCCACAGGAAGAATTCCTTCTCTAGGAAACATCAATTCTGCTCTTAGCACCTCCCCATCGATTGAACCAGGCCCACCTGGATTATTAAGGATAATCTCCTTCACTTAAAGTCAGCTGATTATAGATTTTAATCACCTTTATGAAATACCTTCACATAACAGCAACACTTAGTGTTTTATTGAATAACTAGGGACTATAGTTTAGCCAAATTGACACACAAAACTAATCATCAGTTACTGATTAAACCATGGCATGTCACTGATTGTAACATATTGAAATTTTAGAAATGTTAAAATGTAAAAAAAAGTAACACATATTCTATGAAACATGGTACATTTTCTGGGTATAGTATGAGAAAATTTGGAACTCCACTATATAACTTCATGTAATAATTCTGGAGATTAGTAGTAATTTTGTAACCCTGTGGTGATTTGTAATTCTAGAGATTGGTAATGATTTTGACTACCCATTTACAGACAGGAAGTTTGAGGTATAAAGAAAGGAAGTCATTTCTGGCTGGGTTAGAATTAGGGTCATTTTCCCTGCTGCTCTTTCTGTCCATTGTATTGCTAGCACACACAAAGCAGCTCAGTAAAATGGTGAAATGTGATTGTGTACCCCAAATTGGCATCCCTGAATACCAAACAGTTCCAAAGGAAATAGATCTTAAGGTGTCTGATGGCATACATTTAAACTTGAGATAAAGCTGCAGGGCTAAGTAAAATACCAAGTTGCTTTGGTTTGGGGTGTGGTTCTATATAATCCATTCCGTTACTTTGTTGCCGCATGCTGATCAGAAGCTCTGATAACTGGTTATATAGACCTTATGGGTCATTTACCTGTTTGCTCTTAAATCCATTCTCCATATTCCCTTACTCTGCTCTGAATCAAAGGGAACTACATTTCCCAGGTTTACTTGCCAACTAACATCTGAGTAGGTAGGTTCAGTTGATAGGAGGCCCTAGAGGAAGACTTGAGGGTGGGAGATTGGAAGAAGCCAAAGGATTTCTGTCTCCTTGCTCTGACTTTAAAAAATCAGTGAGGATTTTTTAAAAAGTTAATTGCAATTTTTCAAGGTATCACTGGAGAAATACCAATTTGCATAGATATCATAATTTGAAGCATGGCTTCCAGAGGAACAATATGAAAAAGAAGAAAAGGTCCTTGGTAATGAAGAGGTTGGGAACCCTGATCAGGAGGGGCATATGTGGTAATGCTGAGGGGAGCTACTGTTTCTATATGAGGACAAGTCCCATAGAAATAGGGGTACTTATCAGCGGACACTCAGCAAGTTAATTAGTGAGTCACCAGGACTTGAACTCAATTATTTTTCCTTCCAGGTACATATTTTATAGCAGAATTTGCAGGGCATTTGGAATCAGAGAGATCCACTTGGGAATCCCAATTCTACCACTCATTTATTCCGTGACTTCAGGCCAGCCCATAATTATTGCTGAATCTCAGTTTCCTCATCTCTAAAATGGGGATAAACTTCACAGGGTTTATGAAACCGAAAGGAGACATTGTTAAGGTACTTGGCAGAATGCTTCCCAAAGTAGACACTAGGTATGTTAGCTTTTCCTCCTCCCACATATGGTTTTTCTACAACACTATCCTGAAAAATCAAAATTCTATGTCTTTGCTGTTGGCTGACTTGTGGCAAAACAAAATAAAAGAGCCAAAAACTTCAATCATATAACTCAGTCTTTTTTTAAGAAAATGACTTCCATTTCAGAGCCTGTGAACATTTTGAGGAAGGGCCAGAATTTGCTTTTCAATGCTTAACCATATTCTGGGAGCCCAATAAACACCAGGTCAATGAATGCAAGTCTTCCAGAATTGTAAGCCATTCACGGATTAAAAGAAACCTCATTTGAAGTGCTCTCATCATCCCTCTCCTTGCTATCTTTAGTTGCTCTTTAGCTCCTTAAAATATTCTAGTAAGAATTACATCTGTGTGGAGTTATATATGCCCTGAGTCCGCTCTATGACACTTGGCAACCAGCGAGCTTTCAGGCCTGCTTTACTCCATCTTTCTGATTGGTTCCAGACCAAAAAATAGATCCTGGTACCTTAAATAATGACTCTTCCAGGGGCCTGCACATATGAACTCGTACTCTCAGAGCCTGCAACCCTTTGGTCCACCCGAAAACCTGAGTAGCATGAGAAGGTGATCTATGGAGCCACGTGGTCACCAGGGCTCCAGCTCCAGTTCAGTTAACTACTGCTATAGGAGTGTTGAGGCAATTATTTATAATCATAAATCCTGCTCTTCTATTTTGAGATTCTTTCGGTCTGGAGAATGCTTGAAAGAGAAAAGTTGCTTTTACTTTTACAAGGGCAATTCCTGGAGCACAGGGAACCATTTCCCCTTCACCTCCACAAAATCTTCATTTTGGGGGTGCTCAATTGTGCTAATCTTTTATTAATTGTCATCAAATATTGTGTGTTATTCATATATTACATATTGGTATTTTTGGCTACACATAAGACAACTTCTTTGCTTTGATGTCTGTTTGGATTTAGAAGGTTATTGTATTTAGTGCACTTTCCTTCCAGCTAGTTCCATTGTATATAACAACCATGCAAAGCTGGCGGAGAGCTGACCTTCGGGTTTAGGATGAGGCAGGGCTGTGGAAACATATTCTCCCCCAGTAGGTTTAATTTTGTGGAATTAATGGATGAAATAGGTTCTGCAGTCCATACTTGCCTCTAGGGTCCATACTTGCCTGGGCCACCTGAAAAGGTGGAGGACATGTTTATATTTAGAGAATTATGCAGAGAGGCTTAAATTCTGTGATTTATTTCCAACTTTCATTTTTAAGATTTAAAAAAAATTTTTTTTTTTTGCTATAAGATTACCAGAAATAGGAGCTTCAGATATACAATTATATTTTATTTTTGTATGCTCTATGCCGGGGTCCCATTTCATTATTTTTCCATGTGAATATCTTGTTATTACAGCACCATTTGTTGAATTTTTGTTTGTTGGCTTGTTTGTTTGTTTTGGGGGAAGTGCATGGACCCGGAATCGAACTGGGTCTCCCACATGGCAGGTGAGAATTCTTCTACTGAACTACCTACACTTGCATCTCCAGATATACAATTTTAAGCATGACCTGTGGTGATGGAACACCTCTGTTTATGGCAAATGGCTTTGACTTCTGTGGAATTGGGTCATATTGCTAAAGTTACAAGACTAAAAAGGATTTGAATGATTAAATTTTGGCTAGAATTCTGCTTATGCTTTTAGGAGCAGGGAAACTAGTTTTTCTGTCTCTCTTCCAATCTCTCTTCCTCTTCCCCCAACCCCCCTTCTTTATTGCATTGCACTAATTTTGTATGAATTGTCATAGCGGGTGCCACTCATACATTGTACCTTGGTATTCTTGTTCTATGGAGAACAAAATCACTTTGAAGTGTTTGGATTTAGAAGGTTATTGTTTTTTTTTTTTGCAGTTTCCTGTCATGCAGTTCTATTGTATGTGACAATGCAAAGCAGGCGGAGAGTTATTTAAGGCTTTAGAATGAGACAGAGTGGCTCAAACACATTCTTCTTTGGTTAACTCTCTAGGTGTGCCAGTTTTCAGTGTAATCTCAGTGAACTGTTCATTGATGCCAACAAAGAGAAAGAGTAAGCAAGAAGGAATGAAAGTAACATGATTAAAATAAAAAAGAGAAACAGTGCCTGTAATAATTAGGCACCAAGAACACATCTAAGAATCTCAATTTTCCATCATAGCTATTTTTTTAAAAGCCATTGCAATTCCGTGTACTTTATACTTGGTGGTGGGAAAGGTAACTAATAGTTACCAAAGTCTGCAATTTATAAGACACTGTATTGGTTATTTTATTTCCATTATCTGGTTTCAGCACAGAAACCAACCACACTTTGAGATAAGAATTTATAGTAGTCTATGGGACATAGTTCAAGGGCTTAGCATGTACACACACACATATGAACGCAAACATGCACATATACAACTCTGTTGGAACGTTACAATTTAAATAACTGGAATGGTAGGAAAATAACACTAATTCTTAGCCTAAAAGGTAAAGGGAATTCTGATTCTGGCATGGCAGAATAAACCCAATATAGCCCATCTCTCCTATAAACAAAACCAAACTTTTCTGAAGACTCTGAAAAGTAAACATAGGTAGGTAGATTGTTGAGAAGAGGCAAACTTTGGACAACTGACCACATGGTGGCAAGTTTCCCATTTTTTTCTCTTCTTTCTTAAGGCCTTATCCCAAGGGTGTTGGACAGTGAGGGAGTGATGACAGTATAGGAAGCTAGTCTTTTTGACTAGAGAAACCAGGAAAAGGAGTGCTTCTTGGGGGCCGAAGAGTGGGGAGAGAATATTACAGTGGAGAAGGCTGGAGAAAGGGATCCGTAATTCTTTGTATGAATCTGCACAAGTCTGGGGGATTCTTCTTTTTTGAAGTAAAAAATAGAACATATATATTATTATTGAGAAATCATCACACACACAGTTGATCCACAGTATACAATCAATGGCTCACAATAGTATCACATAGTTGTGCATTCATCATTGGATCTTTTTTTGAACACTTACATCACTCCAGAAAAAAGAAATAAAAAGAAAAACTCATCCGTCCCATAGTCCTTACCCCTCGCTCTCATTGACCACTAGTATTTCAATCTATCCAACTTTTTCTTTACTGCTTATCCCCACCTCTTTATTTATTTATTTATTTTTCCTTAATTTTTTACTCATCTGTCCATACCCTGATAAAAGGAGCATCAAACAAGGTTTTCACAATCACATGGTCACATTGTAAAAGCTATAGAGTTATAAGATCATCTTCCAGAATCAAGGCTACTGGGACACAGTTCAACAGTTTTAGGTACTTTCCTCCAGCCACTCCAACACCATAAACTAAAAAGGGATATCTATATAATGCATAAAAATAATCTCCTGGATAACCTCTCGACACTGTTTGAAATCTCTCAGCCACTGAAACTTTATTTTGTCTCATTTCTCTCTCCCTATTTTGATCAAGAAGGCCTTTCAATCCCATGAAGCCAGGTTCTGGCTCTTCTGTGAGTCCTGTCTCACGTTGTAAGGGCTCCTTCTTTTTTCTTTTTTAGCGTTTTTCTTTTAATTGTGAAATATAACATATATATATATATTTGTATGTATATATACCCAATAAATTTCTAAGTACATTTTAACAAGTAGTTATAGAACTGTGCTGGTTTGAAATGATGTATGTACCCTAGAAAAGCCATGTTTTAATCTTAATCCCATTTTGTAAAGGCAGCCGTTTCTTCTAATCCCTATTCATTATTCTATGTTTGAAACTGTAACTAGATCATCTCCCTGGAGATGTCTCCCATTCAAGAGTGGTTGTTAAGATGGATTAGGTGGAGGCATGTTTCCACCCATTTGGGTGGGTCTTGATTAGTTTCTAGAATCGTATAAAAGAGGAAACATTTTGGAGAATGAAAGAGATTCAGAGAGAGCGGAGAATGCTGTAGCACCACAAAACAGAGAGTCCACGGGCCAGTGATCGTTGGAGATGAAGAAGGAAAATACCTCCCGGGGAGCTTTATGAAACTGGAAGCCAGGAGAGAAAGCTAGCAGATGATGCCGTGTTTGCCATGTACCCTTCCAGCTGAGAGAGAAGCCCTGACCATGTTCACCATGTGCCTTCTCACTTAAGAGAGAAACCCAGAACTTCATCAGCCTTCTTGAACAAAGGCATCTTTCTCTGGATGCCTTTGATTGGACATTTCTATAGACTTGTTTTAATTGGGACATTTTCTTGGCCTTAGAACTGTAAATTAGCAACTTATTAAATTCCCCCTTTAAAAAAGCCATTCTGTTCCTGGTATATTGCATTCTGGCAGCTAGCAAACTAGAACAAGAACAGATTTTAAAATTTGGCGTGAGTTACATTTCCATCATTTTTTGTTTTTCATTTTAGCTGCTCTAAGACACTGGAGACCAATAAAAATATAATGATTCAGCAGTCGTACTCATTTGTTAAATCCTATCTTCTCTGTTGTATTTCTCCTTCTCTTTAAATGGCATACATATACATAAAAACAATACATTTCAAAGTATATCACAACAATTAGTTGTAGAACAGATTTCAGAATTCAGTATGGATTACGATTCCATAATTTTAGGTTTTTATTTCTAATTGCTCTAATGTACTGGGCTAAAAGAAATATCAGTTTAATGATCCAGCACTAATACTCATTTGTTAAACCCGACCTTCTTTGTATAACTCCACCATCACTTTTGACCTTTCTCCCACTCTTTGGGGTATTTGGGCTATGCCCTTTCTAACTTTTTCATGTTGGAAGGGGCTGTCAATAATATGGGATAAGGGGATGTTCTGGTAGGACTGGCCCCTCAGCATTTCAGGGCTTATCTGGTACAGGGACCCAGCTGGAGGTTGTAGGTTTTGGAGAGTTATCCTAGTGCATGGAAACTTTGTAGAATCTTGTATAATGCCCTAGGTATTCTTTAGGATTGGCAGGAATGGTTTTGTTGAGGTTTGGCAAGTTATGATAAGTAGCAATGTCTAACTGAAGCATGCATAATAGTGACCTCCAGTGTAGCCTCTAAACTCTATTTGAGCTCTTTAGCCACTGATACCTTATTTATTATACTTCTTTTCCCCCTTTTGGTCAGTATGGCATTGTTGATCCCATGGTGTCAGGGCCAGACTCATCCCTGGGGATCATGTCCCTCACCACCAGGGAGACTTTCATCCCTGGATGTCATGTCCCCTTATAATGGGGAGGACAATGGTTTTACTTGCAGAGATGGGCTTAGAGAGAAAGGCCATAGCTGTACAACTAAAGAGGTTCTCTGGAGCTGACTCTTAAGTATACCTATAGGTAGGTTAAGCTTTTCTGCAACATACATAAGCTTCACAAGAGCAAGCCTCAAGATCCAGGGCTTAGCTCATTGATATGGGTGTCCTTAGTGTTTGACACCATATCTGGGGCTTCCCCACTGGGGAAGTTTAATAGTTTTGTATTTTTTCTCCCATCCTTCAAGGAACATTGCCAATATTTTTTGATTATCTGCTTAGCATACTCTGGGATGTATCCAGGAATTACATTAAGCTATATAAAATTAAAGGCCCTCATTCTTATTCTGGGCTCTCTGTGTTTGTATTGTTTAAATGATCTATTCAGACAGGTTGAGTCAGATTATGTGCTACAGAAAATTTAGGTTCTGGACAAAATAAACTTGTTTTCATTTGCTCTTAAACAGTAGATGAAGTTCTAAAATACAATGTCTTTCTTACTGTAAGGGTTTATTCTTGAAGTGCAAGTGGGAGTGACATATCCAATGAGCATAGCACTGGCTTTGACAACTAAATTTAGGTATAAACCACTGCCCACAAATGCAAGACAGAATTTTCAATCTGAACCCAAGTAGTTGATTGTCTGCTAACCAGGAACATTAACATTTCCCAAAGTATTATATTAGGACCCAGTGTCTCTAAAATAAACATTCACAATTCTCAGATACATTCCAAAAATTACTTGACATAAAAAACACACACAAGGAAATGAGGACACATCACAATGGAAAAGATAATCAATATACTCCAAAGCCAAATGACCCAGATGTTGAAATGATCAAACACAGACTTTAAAACAATTATTTTAAGTACTTACCATGAGATAAATACTCACTTAAAGTGTATGGAAAGATAGAACCTCTCAGCAGAGAAATAGAACCAAATGGAAATTCTAGAATTGAAAAAAAAATTAGAACTAAAAGAATACAATATCTGAAAACTGGATGGGCTCAGCAGGGAAAAAGGAAGTGATAGAGAAAATAGCCCATGTCCTTGAAGAGAGATCCCTAGAAATTCAATTTGAAGAGCAGAGAAAAAGGAATGAAAAACCAAGAAAAACCTCAGGGACCTGTAAGACAATATCAGTGGGTGTGACTGGAGTACCAGAAGGAAAGTAGAAAAAATATTTGAAGAAATAATGGGCAGAAAAATATCTAAAGAAATAATGGCCAAAAGAACTCCCCTAACTTGCTTAAAGATACTATTTATAGATTCAAGAAGCTTAATGAATCTAAAGCTGGATAACATTAAAGAAGACTGTGCCTATCACTCATCAGAATTAAACTGCTAAATATGATAAGAAAAGATCTGGAAAGATGCTAGAGAAAAATTGCACATTACATATAGGGGACAACAGTTCGAATGACTGCAAATTTCTCATCAGAAACCCTGGAGGCTGGTAAACAGTGGAAAAGTGTCTCTAGACTGTTAAAGAAAGGAGCTACTCTTAATCCAGAATTCTACATCCAGTGAAAATATCTTTCAAGAATGGATGTGATATAATAACATTGTCATATGAATAAAAATGTGAATTTATGACTAGGGGATCAGCATCACAAGAAATGTTACAGTGAGTTCTTCAGCCTGATGGGAAATGATGACAGAGGGAAGCTTGAACCTTCAGGAATGAAGGAAGACAGCAGAAGTGGTAAATGTATTTTTTCATGTTAAGTTTTTAAAATAATGTATGACCATCTAAAATGAAATTATAACATTTTAAGGAATTTTCAATATATGTAGATATAGCATATTTGACAACTAAAAGCACAAAGGTCAGATGAGGTGGAAAGGGAGCATATGTGATTGTAAAACTTCTACGTTTTTACATAAAGTGGTAGCATATTAACGCTAAAATAGACTGTAGTTTTTATGATGGGAGGAAGAGTCAACCTGGTAGCAGTTAGCCTAAGATGTCTAGAAGTTGAAGTCTTGAGTTACCCATTGTTGGGGGGATAGAATTAACAGAATTAAATTCAGTTCATGCAGTTCATTCTTTTAGTTCTAGTATCTGAATTTGTCTTTTTTACAAAATTAATATTTTAGTTTCTAAATTTTTAAAACTTACATAGGATTATACTATATATGTGCTGTGTCCGTGATATATGTATGCATATATTATCTATGTGCATATTTCTATAACTGTTTTCATTTATGTTTTAGAGATTTTTCTCTATGAACTCATATAGATGACCTTATTTTTAACCAGCTGCATATTATTTCACAGTTTGAATATACTATAATTTATTTAACAATTCTTTTATTGACAGATAAAATTATTTCCAGGGGACTTATGTAGGGAGCTATATTTGTCAAGGTTCTCCAGGGAAACAGAACTGAGCACATATATATAAATGAGATTTACAACAGGAATTGGCTCATGTGACTATGGAGATTGGGAAGTTTGAATTCCATAATGCTTGCTGCAAGCTGGGAACTATGATGAAGATTTTGATGAATTCAGCAGGAGAATTTGGCTGGCTGAAATAGAGATAGAAATTCTTCTTTCTGACTGTTGAATTAATCAGTTCTCTCTTGAAGGCCTTCAGCTGATTGGATGAGACTTCTCTCATTACTGAAGGAAATCGCCTTTGTTTATTGCAGATGTAACCAGTCATAGATGGTTACATTCATCTATCATACAACTATCAAATTGATAGTTAAATTCATCACAGAAACAATCATATCAGTGCTTGCTTGATCAAATCTCTAGACACCATAACCCAAATGAGTTGGCATGTGAACTTAACCATCACAGAGACTATTACAAAGATTCTGTAACATGCTTTATATCTATGTTTTTGCTCTTATATGAGTATTTCTGTAGGAGAGATTCCTAGAAATAGAATTATTGGCCTAATTTAGGGATTTTTCAAACTATGGTCTATGGGTCACATCTGGCCTGTGGCCTGGTTTGCACAGGTCATGCGCTAATAATGGCTTTTGCATTCTTAAAGGGTTGTAAAAATTAAAAAAAGAAAATGTGATAGAGAGGATATGTGGCCCACAAAACCAAAAATATTTACTATTTGGCTCTTTACAGAAAAAGATTTCCAACTCCTGATCTAGTTTGCTAAAAGGTGGGCTATTAAATTTCAGTGACTCTCTATCTCATATGATATACAAAAATCCATTCAAGATGTATTAAAAAACTAAATTATAATGAAAATTCTTTAGAAGTGTTAGAAGAAAATTTAAGATAATATTCTTGTAATCTTGGGAGGGAAGGACTCCTAAGCAAGGTACAAGTGCAGAAACCAAAAAGATTTGAACTGACTGACTTGACTATTTTTGTAAAATAAATAAGCAAAAGAAGTGTCACATGGGAAATTTCTGCAACATAGACTATATCTGGAAATTTTTGCAAATATATAACAATATATATCCAAAATAGAGAAAAAGATACTATAAATTACTAAGGGAAATATTAAAAAATCATTAGGAAAATAGGCAAAGAATATAAATAGGCTTTCAAAGAGGAAGACATTCAAATTTCCAATAAATATTTAGTAAATGCTGTCCCTCATTCATAATATGAAAATGCAAATTAAAACAATATCATTGTCAGATTGGCAAAGGGCTTAACATTCTCATGAGATCCAGTGTTGATGATGATGAAGGAAATGGGTGCCCTCCTACTTTGTAGATGGAGTGTAAATACTAAAACAATTTTGAAATATTTGGCTGTATCTTTCAAAATTTAGATGTGCCTGATTTTTTTTTTTTTTTTGGAAAAATTGGGGTGAGTTAGACTGTTAAAAAAAATCAAAACTTTAATTGATAGTTACTAAAAAAATTCAATGAGCTGATATATTTTGTTTGGGGAAGGAGAGTGCTGTACGATAATTTTCTAGTTGCCTTTAGGTTGATCCAAGAAACTTATGGGGAGAAACATTGACTTGTTCTCCACTTCCATAGAATGTGGAACAATAAAAATTAATGGAATTATCTTGAATGGAGAAGATTCATTAAGTCAAGACATAATCTCTTGACTATTGAACTCTCATCACTGAGAAACTTTAAAAATGGAATAAAGAGAGGTGACATCAGTGAAAATAGTGTAGAAAATTGTGCCACAAAATCAACGAGAATACCCACAAAAATAGTTAGAATGAAGTTTTTCAAAAGTCTTGAAATTAACTAAAGGCTTTCAGTAATACATGTTTCAATTCAAGAAAAACAGGGCTGAATCTCAGTAATAACAAAGAGCTTTGTGTTGTTTTAATTTGTCCTATTTCCATCCCCCCTTTTCCTAACTGTGTGTTAGTCTTACAACCAACATTCATGATGAAAATTAGCAGACTGATAGCCACTGGAGGGGGAAACAGCAGGTTGGAGTTCCTTAAAATCACCATTCTCAGAGAATTGTCATTATTTGAATGTCTGATGGTTTTGTAGAAGACCTCATTTGCCAGACTGCCTTCTTTTGACATGGCTCAGAGATCACTTAAAGAAAACAGCCTTTTCCTTGGGTGTTTGCTAAAATAATCAGAGGCAATTGTTGGAATTGCAGCTTCCAAGGGCAGTGGGTAACAGTGGTGCAAGCAATAGGCTCGGACAAAGGTTTATAAGGAAAAGCTAGGGAATGAGCTATCCATCGATTTTATCAAATTCCCAAATTTGATAAAAACATTAATTTACATATCTTAAATACAGTGTACTCCAATTGGATAAACTCAAAGACATCTACACCTACACACATTATAATGAAACTGTCAAAAGACAAAAACAAAGAATCTTGAAATCAGCAAGAAAGAAGTGATCCATTATGTACGAGAGACTACCAAAAAGAATTCTCCTTTGAAACCATAAAGCCTAGAACCCAGTGGGATGACAAATTCAAAATGCTGAAAGAAACAAGAACTCTATTCAGCAAAACTATCCTTCAAAAATGAAGGAGAAAGTGAGACATTTCCAGGTAAACTGAAAAAATTTGTTTCTAGCAAGACTGTTCTAAAAAGAAATCTTGAAGAAAGTTCTTTTGGCTGAAATGAAAGGATACTGGATAGTAACTCAAACCCACATGAAGAAATAAAGAGCAGTGATAACGTTAACAATATTGGTATGTATGTTTCTAGTTTGAAAGCTGTTGGAATGCTATATACCAGAAACAGAGTAGCTTTTAAAAAGGGGAATTTTTTAAGTTGCAAGTTTGCCGTTTTAAGGCCATGAAAATGTCCAAATTAAGGCACCCAAACTCAAGGAAGACCTGTGAAATTTGGGGTTTCTCTCTCAGCTGGAAAGGCAGATGGTGAGATATGCTAGCTTCCTCTTCGATAGCTTCCCTGGGGCTCTGTCAGTTCTGATGGCTCTCATGGTTCTGATGGCTCTAAAGTTTTTTCCAAATGGTTCCATTTTAAGGGCTCCAGTAAGCAACCCCACCTTGAGTGGGTGAAGACACATTGCCATGGAAACCATCTCATCAAAGGTTACCACCCACAATTGGATGGATCACACCCCATGGAAATATCAGAAAAGTCTCACCCAGAAATATTGAATGAGGATTAAAGGACATGACTTTTCTGGGATACACAACAGAATTAAACCGACACAATATGAAAAGTAGAAGTGCATTTTATTGTTTGAAATACTGTTTTTCTATTTGATTTGAAGGACTACTGCATAAAGTAAAAACATTTCATAAATATATAATTTGAATATATAAAAATAACTATATGAATAAATTATTAATATATATTAATTGTTATATTATTATGAAAAAATGTCACAAAGGAGGGGGATGGGAATAGAGCTATCATGGAGTGAACTTTTTGTATGCTATTGAAATTAAGTTGATAATAATCCAAACCAGGTGGTTATAAATTAAGATATTAATTGAAAACTCTAGGGCAACAACTAAGCAAATAAGTAAAAAATTACAGTATGATAAGCGACAAAAATTAGTTAAAATAGTACAGTGGAAAATAATATATTTAACACAAAAGAAAAAAGTAATGGATAATAAAGGAACAATAAATGCCTACTAAAACAAACATGAAATAAATCACTACTGACAGATGCAATTTCTACCTTATTAGTAATTACATGAAATATAAATGAATTCATTTTGATTAAAAGATCACATTGGAAGATCAATAATAAACATGATTCAACTATATACTGTCTATAAGAGATACACTTTAGATTTGAAGACACAAATACACTGAAAAAAAAGGGCAAAGTAAACCATAAAACAATAACTAGAATACAGCTGATGTGGCTGTCCTGATATCAGTAAAAATAGACTCTAAGACACAAATTTGTACTAGAGACAAAGAAGGACACTTTATAATGATAAAAGGATTTCATTAACAATATATAAAATTATAAACATGTATGTGCAGCTAACAACAAAGCCCCAAAATATATGAAGCAAAAAAAACAGAATTGAAAGGAGAAATAGCTAATCCATCAGTATATTTGGAGATTTTGATACTCCACTGTCAATAATGGAAAGAACAACTAGACAGAATATTAACAAAGAAATAGAAGGCTTGAATAACACTATAAACCAGCTAAACCTGAGAGACATCTACAGAACATTCCACCCAAGAACATTCTTTTCACATGCAAAAGGAACATTCTCCAGAATAGACCATATATGTTAGGCCATAAAATAAGCCTCCATAAATTTAAAAAAGATTGATATTATGCAAAGTGTATTCTCTGACCAAAATGGAACAAAATTATAAATCGATGACAGAAGAAAATTAGGTAAATTCACAAATAGGTAGAAATTAAATGACATACTCTTAAATATTTAATGGATCAAGAGAAAATCACATGGCAAATTAGAAACTACTTTTAGATAAATGAAAATGAAGACACAACATGCCAAAACCTATGCAATGCAGCAAAAGCAGTGCTCAGAGGGAAATTTATAGCTATAAACAGCTATATTACAAAACAATAAATTAATTAGACTTCACCAAAATTTAAAACTTTTGCTTTTTGAAAGACATCATGAAAAAAACTCAAAAGCAAGCCACACTGTGGGAAAAAATGTTTTCAGCATATATATTTGACAAAGGACTTGTATCTGGAATATACAAAGAGTTCATACAATTCTAGTAAGAAATAGTCAAAAGATTTGAACAGACACTTTACAGAAGAAGATATACTCATGGCCAATAAATACACATAAAGATGCTCAATATCATTTCTCATTCAAAAGGTGCAAATTAAGCCCACAATGACTTGCTACTAAATACCTATGAGAATGGTCAAAATTTTAAAAGCTTGACAATACCAAATGGAATCCTCATAATTTGCCAGTTGGAACACAAAATGGTACAACCAGTTTGGAAAACAGTTCATCAGGTTTTAAAGAGTTAAATGTTCACCTACCATAAGATCTAGCCATTCTGTTCCTAGGTGTTTACCAAAGAGAAAGCAACAACAAAAACATCTTTAAACTAAAGCATGTACACAAATGTTCACAGCAGCTTTATTTATAATATTCTCAATTAAGCATAACAATAGCATGGATAAGCAATTTTTGGGATAATCATACAATAAAAAATAATGACTATGGACGCACACACCAAAGTGGATGAATCTCAAAATCATTATGGTGAGTAAAAGTTGTGAGACACAAAATAATATGTACTGTATGATTCCATTTATATAAAATTCTGGAAAATGCAAACTAATATACAGTGTCCAAAAGTAGATCAATGGTTGCCTGGAAATGGAGATAGAAGGAATGGATTACCAAGGGACATGGGAAAACTTCTGAAGTAATGAAAAATTCATCTATCTATCTATCTATCTATCTATCTATCTATCTATCTATCTATCACTATATACACTTGTCAAAACTCCTCAAATTAAAGAATGAACTTTAATGTAAACAGTGGGCTGAAGTATACTTATAATAATATTCTCTCATCAATTGAAACAAAGATACCACATTAATATAAAATATTAATAATAGGAGTGCAGTTGCTAGAACTCTGTGTTTTTTGCCTGATTTTTCTGTAAACCTAATGAAAAAAGGAAAAAACCTCCACCAATTATACACTTGAAATATGTGCAGTTTACTGTACTTTAATTATCCCTTAAAAATAAAACAAAAATATTAGGAAGATATTGAAGCGAAAGGTATGAAACTAGAATGTGTTGGCCTCTTACACCCTTTATTCTTGGACACTTAAAATTGAATTCCTTTTATATCGTTCACGTGAAGTTGAAGCTCTCTGTAAAATATTCAAATGCAGAAGTTGACAGAGAGGAGAAGTGGAAACCAGAGATAGGGCTTTGGAATTCAGGTAGGGAATAGTCTTTAAAGTCTCAGGAGTAGATACGTTTACTCAAGGAGAGATGAGAAAAAGACAAAGTCTGGGACTGAACTCTGAGGGACACCAACAATTCAAAGATGGGAAAAGCAGGACTAGTCTGCAAAGAAGATCCAGAAGGAGCACTTGAGGTTGGAGGAAATCCAGGGGAATGTATTATTAGGGAAGCCAAGGAAGTAAAGTGTCTCTCAGGAAGGAAGGAGTGAAAAAAAAAAAAAGGAGACGGAAGGAGTGGTAATTTATGTCCAATTATGCTGAAAGCTGAGTAAGATGAGGCTATGATGGTGCTGAAGAACTATGGGAATTGTGACTTCGGAATTAGGGCAAAAACAACAAATACCATGCCTATAGAGCTTTGCGAACACTTGCTAACACATGGCCAACTTTGTCTGACTTGTTCCTAGATGTCTTACTTTAAAGAATACAATATTTAAAACAACCCTTTAAAATTAAAAATGAAATTAGAAGAACATAATGGCTTTTGTTGTATTGCTGAGTCTAGAGGTTATTAAATTACATTTATTGCCTTTCAGCTCTTTCACTCCCACCATCTTTACTGCTCTTGAAATTTTATTTGCAAAGCATTATTCATCCTATTACTATTATTATTTTTTTATTAATTAAAAAAAATTAACAAAACATTTAGAAATCATTCCATTCTACATGTACAATCAGTAATTCTTAATATCATCACATAGTTGCATATTCATCATTTCTTAGTACATTTGCATCGATTTAGAAAAAGAAATAAAAAGACAACAGAATAAGAATTAAAACGATAATAGAGAGAAAAAAAAACCTATACCTCACATGCAGCTTCATTCAATGTTTTAACATAATTGCATTACAATTAGGTAGTATTGTGCTGTCCATTTTTGAGTTTTTGTATCTAGTCCTGTTGCACAGTCTGTATCCCTTCAGCTCCAATTGCCCATTATCTTACCCTGTTTCTACCTCCTGCTGGACTCTGTTACCAATGACATATTCCAAATTTATTCTCGAATGTCCGTTCACATCAGTGGGACCATACAGTATTTGTCCTTTAGTTTTTGGCTAGACTCACTCAGCATAATGTTCTCTAGGTCCGTCCATGTTATTACATGCTTCATAAGTTTATCCTGTCTTAAAGCTGCATAATATTCCATCGTATGTATATACCACAGTTTGTTTAGCCACTCTTCTGTTGATGGAGATTTTGGCTGTTTCCATCTCTTTGCAATTGTAAATAACGCTGCAATAAACATTGGTGTGCAAATGTCCATTTGTGTCTTTGCCCTTAAGTCCTATGAGTAGATTCCCAGCAATGGTATTGCTGGGTCGTATGGCAATTCTATATTCAGCTTTTTGAGGAACCGCCAAACTGCCTTCCACAGTGGTTGCACCCTTTGACATTCCCACCAACAGTGGATAAGTGTGCCTCTTTCTCCACATCCTCTCCAGCACTTGTCATTTTCTGTTTTGTTGATAATGGCCATTCTGGTGGGTGTGAGATGATATCTCATTGTGGTTTTGATTTGCATTTCTCTAATGGCCAGGGACATTGAGCATCTCTTCATGTGCCTTTTGGCCATTTGTATTTCCTCTTCTGATAGGTGTCTGTTCAAGTCTTTTTCCCATTTTGTAATTGGGTTGGCTGTCTTTTTGTTGTTGAGTTGAACAATCTCTTTATAAATTCGGGATACTAGACCTTTATCTGATATGTCATTTCCAAATATTGTCTCCCATTGTGTAGGCTGTCTTTCTACTTTCTTGATGAAGTTCTTTGATGCACAAAAGTGTTTAATTTTGAGGAGCTCCCATTTATTTATTTCCTTCTTCAGTGTTCTTGCTTTAGGTTTAAGGTCCATAAAACCACCTCCAGTTGTAAGATCCATAAGATATCTCCCAACATTTTCCTCTAACTGTTTTATGGTCTTAGACCTAATGTTTAGATCTTTGATCCATTTTTGAGTTAACTTTTGTATAGGGTGTGAGAGATGGGTCTTCTTTTATTCTTTTGCATATGGATATCCAGTTCTCTAGGCACCATTTATTGAAGAGACTGTTCTGTCCCAGGTGAGTTGGCTTGACTGCCTTATCAAAGAGCAAATGTCCATAGATGAGAGGGTCTATATCTGAGCACTCTATTCGATTCCATTGGTCGATATATCTATCTTTATGCCAATACCATGCTGTTTTGACCATTGTGGCTTCATAATATGCCTTAAAGTCAGGCAGCGCGAGACCTCCAGCTTCATTTTTTTTCCTCAAGATGTTTTTAGCAATTCGGGGCACCCTGCCCTTCCAGATAAATTTGCTTATTGGTTTTTCTATTTCTGAAAAATAAGTTGTTGGGATTTTGATTGGTATTGCATTGAATCTGTAAATCAATTTAGGTAGGATTGACATCTTAACTATATTTAGTCTTCCAATCCATGAACACGGTATGCCCTTCCATCTATTTAGGTCTTCTGTGACTTCTTTTAACAGTTTTTTGTAGTTTCTTTATATAGGTTTTTTGTCTCTTTAGTTAAATTTATTCCTAGGTATTTTATTCTTTTAGTTGCAATTGTAAATGGGATTCGTTTCTTGATTTCCCCCTCAGCTTGTTCATTACTAGTGTATAGAAATGCTACAGATTTTTGAATGTTGATCTTGTAACCTTCTAATTTGCTGTACTCATTTATTAGCTCTAGTAGTTTTGTTGTGGGTTTTTCCGGGTTTTCGACGTATAGTATCATATCGCCTGCAAACAGTGATAGTTTTACTTCTTCCTTTCCAATTTTGATGCCTTGTATTTCTTTTTCTTGTCTAATTGCTCTGGCTAGAACCTCCAACACAATGTTGAATAATAGTGGTGATAGTGGACATCCTTGTCTTGTTCCTGATCTTAGGGGGAAAGTTTTCAATTTTTCCCCATTGAGGATGATATTAGCTGTGGGTTTTTCCTATATTCCCTCTATCATTTTAAGGAAGTTCCCTTGTATTCCTATCTTTTGAAGTGTTTTCAACAGGAAAGGATGTTGAATCTTGTCGAATGCCTTCTCTGTATCAATTGAGATGATCATGTGATTTTTCTGCTTTGATTTGTTGATGTGGTGTATTACATTAATTGATTTTCTTATGTTGAACCATCCTTGCATACCTGGGATGAATCCTACTTGGTCATGATGTATAATTCTTTTAATGTGTTGTTGGATACGATTTGCTAGAATTTTATTGAGGATTTTTGCATCTATATTCATTAGAGAGATTGGTCTGTAGTTTTCTTTTTTTGTAATATCTTTGCCTGGTTTTGGTATGAGGGTGATGTTGGCTTCATAGTATGAATTAGGTAGTTTTCCCTCCACTTCGATTTTTTTGAAGAGTTTGAGGAGAATTGGTACTAATTCTTTCTGGAACGTTTGATAGAATTCACATGTGAAGCCATCTGTTCCTGGACTTTTCTTTTTAGGAAGCTTTTGAATGACTAATTCAATTTCTTTACTTGTGATTGGTTTGTTGAGGTCATGTATTTCTTCTTGAGTCAAAGTTGGTTGTTCATGTCTTTCCAGGAACCCGTCCATTTCATCTAAATTGTTGTATTTATTAGCGTAAAGTTGTTCATAGTATCCTGTTATTACCTCCTTTATTTCTGTGAGGTCAGTAGTTATGTCTCCTCTTCCATTTCTGATCTTATTTATCTGCATCCTCTCTCTTCTTCTTTTTGTCAATCTTGATAAGGGCCCGTCAATCTTATTGATTTTCTCATAGAACCAACTTCTGGTCTTATTGATTTTCTCTATTGTTTTCATATTTTCAATTTCATTTATTTCTGCTCTGATCTTTGTTATTTCTTTCCTTTTGCTTGCTTTGGGATTAGTTTGCTGTTCTTTCTCCAGTTCTTCCAAGTGAACAGTTAATTCCTGCATTTTTTCCTTTTCTTCTTTTCTGATATAGGCATTTAGGGCAATAAATATCGCTCTTAGCACTGCCTTTGCTGCGTCCCATAAGTTTTGATATGTTGTGTTTTCATTTTCATTCGCCTCTAGGTATTTACTAATTTCTCTTGCAATTTCTTCTTTGACCCACTCGTTGTTTAAGAGTGTATTGTTGCGCCTCCACGTATTTGTGAATTTTCTGGCACTCCGCCTATTATTGATTTCCAACTTCATTCCTTTATGATCCGAGAAAGTGTTGTATATGATTTCAATCTTTTTAAATTTGTTAAGACTTGCTTTGTGACCCAGCATATGGTCTATCTTTGAGAATGATCCATGAGCACTTGAGAAAAAGGTGTATCTTGCTGTTGTGGGATGTAATGTCCTATAAATGTCTGTTAAGTCTAGCTCATTTATAGTAATATTCGGATTCTCTATTTCTTTATTGATCCTCTGTCTAGATGTTCTGTCCATTGATGAGAGTGGGGAATTGAAGTCTCCAACTATTATGGTATATGTGTCTATTTCCCTTTTCAGTGATTGCAGTGTATTCCTCACGTATTTTGGGGCATTCTGATTCGGTGCGTAAATATTTATGATTGTTATGTCTTCTTGTTTAATTGTTCCTTTTATTAGTATATAGTGTCCTTCTTTGTCTCTTTTAACTGTTTTACATTTGAAGTCTAACTTGTTGGATATTAGTATAGTCACTCCTGCTCTTTTCTGGTTGTTATTTGCATGAAATATCTTTTCCCAACCTTTCACTTTCAACCTATGTTTATCTTTGGGTCTAAGATGTGTTTCCTGTAGACAGCATATAGAAGGATCCTGTTTTTTAATCCATTCTGCCAATCTATGTCTTTTGATTGGGGAATTCAGTCCATTAACATTTAGTGTTATTACTGTTTGGATAATATTTTCCTCTACCATTTTGCCTTTTGTATTATATATATCATATCTGACTTTCCTTTTTTCTGCACTCTTCTCCATACCTCTCTCCTCTGTCTTTTCATTTCTGACTCTAGTGCTCCCTTTAGTATTTCTTGCAGAGCTGGTCTCTTGGTCACAAATTCTCTCAGTGACTTTTTGTCTGAGAATGTTTTAATTTCTCCCTCATTTTTGAAGGACAATTTTGCTGGATATAGGAGTCTTGGTTGGCAGTTTTTCTCTTTTAGTAATTTAAATATATCATCCCACTGTCTTCTAGCTTCCATGGTTTCTGCTGAGAAATCTACACATAGTCTTATTGGGTTTCCCTTGTATGTGATGGATTGTTTTTCTCTTGCTGCTTTCAAGATCCTCTCTTTCTCTTTGACCTCTGACATTCTAACTAGTAAGTGTCTTGGAGAACGCCTATTTGGGTCTAATCTCTTTGGGGTGCACTGCACTTCTTGGATCTGTAATTTTAGGTCTTTCATAAGAGTTGGGAAATTTTCAGTGATAATTTCTTCCATTAGTTTTCCTCCTCCTTTTCCCTTCTCTTCTCCTTCTGGGACACCCACAACACGTATATTTGTGCACTTCATATTGTCCTTGAGTTCCCTGATACCCTGTTCAAATTTTTCCATTCTTTTCCCGATAGTTTCTGTTTGTTTTTGGAATTCAGATGTTCCATCCTCCAAATCATTAATTCTATCTTCTGTCTCTTTGAATCTATCATTGTAGGTATCCATTGTTTTTTCCATCTTTTCTACTTTATCCTTCACTTCCATAAGTTCTGTGATTTGTTTTTTCAGTTTTTCTATTTCTTCTTTATGTTCAGCCCATGTCTTCTTCATGTCCTCCCTCAATTTATCGATTTCATTTTTGAAGAGGTTTTCCATTTCTGTTCATATATTCAGCATTAGTTGTCTCAGCTCCTGTATCTCATTTGAACTATTGGTTTGTTCCTTTGACTGGGCCATATTTTCAATTTTTTTAGCGTGATCCGTTGTCTTCTGCTGGCGTCTGGGCATTTAGACAGATTTCCCTGGGTGTTGGATCGAAAAGTTTGGAAGATTTTTCTGTGAAATCTCTGGGTTCTGTTTTTCTTATCCTGCCCAGTAGGTGGCGCTCGTGGCACACGTTTGTCTGCAGGTCCCACCAGTAAAAGGTGCTGTGGGTCCTTTAACTTTGGAAAACTCTCACCGTCCGGGAGGTTCGCTAGCCGAAGCGACTTGGAAGAGTGCCAGCCGGCCTGGGTCCGAACGCGGGGATGGTCGCTGGCCGCCGGAGCCCGCGAAAGCCCCCATCCGAATTTCCTAGTCGGCCCGGGCGCCAAGCGTGGCGGGAGGGCGCCAGCCGCAGCGGCCCGCCCTTGAGAGTGCACCGTTCCCGGGGAGTCACGGGTTTGGAAGGGGCCCCCCTCCGTCACCATTCTCTGCGGCCTGGGGATTTCCGATCCAATTCTCTCAGTTGGTCCGGGGGGCCGCGCATGGTGTGGGCGCCAGCCGCCGCAGTTTGAGGGGACCGCCTGTCCAATTCTCCCAGCCGGCCCGGGAAGGGGGGAGGGAGTCACTCCGGCCACTTGCCGCTCTGCCCGGTGAAGCCCACGCCCCTCAGCGATCTCACCAGAGCGGGTTCTCTCAGCCAGCCAGCCGTTCCAGGATGGGGTACGCTGTCTTTTTTATCTCTGTCATGGCTTTGGGAGCTGTTCTGTATCGTTTCTACTCCCCTAGTAGCTGTTCTGGAGGAGAAACTAAGATCCGCGCGTCTTACTAAGCCGCCATCTTCTCCGGAAGTCCCCTATTACTATTATTTTTAACATCATAGTTAAAGAACTTCTGAGATTTGCTGCTGACCCCTATGATAACGATGTGAGGCATCTTTATATTGCCAAAACTGAAAAATCAGGGCAAACTCTTGTGGCAATCAAATTACAATGTCATGATTATAAGTGGTTTATTGTGTTGAGTTTTCACCTACCTTCATGGGGAATGTTAAATTAAAATAGTGGAGTAATTCCATTTTGGTTTGTAGAGAAGGGTTTAAATAGTAATGTAGTGTACACAACCCTGATGGCAATCTCGATTTATATGTTCTTGAGTGTTTCTCCTAGGGCTTTAAAACATGAGCAGCATAAAGAAACTTGGCCAAAGCTGGGGCTACCATACTAGTCAGCCAGGAGGGAGTTTTTTCTCCCTTCTTCTTTCAATGAAATCCATCCACATGAGGAAAAAAAGTCATTGAGGAAAAGTTGCCAAAGAAAATTGCTAAAGTTAAAATCATAGAGGAATTTGAAGCAATGAGAGGTAATCATTTAGAAAGATGGACTATAACTGGATGAATATACAATGCTGTCCTTTCTGAGAAGCAGAGTACATCTGCTGAGAGGCAGTTGGGAGTGAACTAAGCTTCAGCCTACTGTCTCTCTGCTGACATTTTGCCATAGCATTTTCAGTGATGCGCACTGAATACTGGAATCAGATGGTCTCATTGCTGGAGTCTCCATCCAAAGTATGATTGTGCCTGTTTTCCCACTCTACAAATTTAATACCTCCTAAGACTCCAGCCCATTTTGGCAATAACAGAGAGAAAACAGGGTCACAGTCATCCCTAGGGTGCAGCAATGTCCACGACTCAGTCCAACATATGCCAGGGGAAGTTAGCGTGAAGGAGGAAGCTGATCTGCAGAGAAAGCTCACTCCTTTCACCATCCCAAGGCAAAGGAGGAGGTTCTTGTCTTCACTTATCTGTAGACCTTGGTTGTCCTTTGTGGTTTCCTTTTCTCTTCACAGTTACCCTCAATGAAAGGAACATGTGGGTGGTGGGGCAGAAGGGTGGAGAGATAGTGGGTGGAAAGAAGGAACTGAAGAGGAGCAGGGGGTGATTTCCTCCATCCTGCCCAGGATCCAGACGCCTTTCTCAGAATCTCTTTTAGGCAGTACTGGGTACCCTGAAGTCTTTCCATATTGGGTTCCAGCAAGTGGGTGAAGGCTTTCAGACCCTAGAGATGCAAAGGTAAAGCTACATTTTACGTTGCCATCTTCTGCAGAAATTTCAAGGCATGGGTGGTTGACTTCACATAGGTAAGAGTTGTGACAGAGTGGAAGAGCCCTGGGCTATATGTTAGGAGACCTGAACCCATTGTTCAGAACCAGTTACTTATGTCTCTGAGCATCAGCTTCTCATCTGTAAATTGAAAAAAAAGGAATACTCATCCTGTCTCTTTACAGGATCAGCCTAAGGATCTGAAGAGGTCATTTACACAGAAAGTCCCCAAGGGATTAGAAATGTTTATAAGAAGATTAAGCATAAAGTCTTTTTAAAAAGTTGTATTTATTTATTTATTTATTAAACATAACAACATACAAATGTGAACATTCTTTCTTTTTTTTTTTTTTAACATGGGCAGGCACCGGAAATTGAACCTGGGTCCTCTGGCGTGGCAGACAAGCATTCTTGCCTGCCGAGCCACCGTGGCCCACCCAAATGTGCACATTCTTAATATTTGAGCATTGCATTCTTGGTATACAATCTGTAACTCACGATATCATCACATAGTTCTATATTCATCATCATCATGATCATTTCTTACAACATTTGCATCAATTCAGAAAAAGAAAAAAAAAACAACTCATACATACCGTATCCCTTACCACTCCCTCTCACTGACTGCTAGTATTTCCAGCTACCCAATATATTTTAGCCTTTCTTTCCCTTATTTTTTTTCTATACCCCTTACCACTACCTTTCATTGATCACTAGCATTTCAATCTACTAAATTTATTTTAATATTTGGTCCCCCTATTATTTATTTATTTTTAATCCATATTTTTTACTCATCTATCCATACCACAGATAAAAGGAGCATCAGACACAAGGTTTTCACAATCACACAGTCACATTGCGGAAGCTTTATCATTATGCAATCACCTTCAAGAAACATGGCTAAACTGGAAGACAGCTCCACATTTTCAGGCACTTCTTTCCAGCTTCTTCAATATACCTTAACTAAAAAGGTGATATCTATATAATGTGTAAGAATAACCTCCAGGATAACCTCTCGACTGTGAACTCTCTCAGCCATTGACACTTTATTTTGTCTCATTTTTCTCTTCCCCCTTTTGGTTGGGAAGATTTTCTCAATCCCTTGATGCTGAGTCCCAACTCCTTCTAGGATTTCTGTCCCACATTGCCAGGAAGATTCACACCTCTGGAATTCATGTCCCATGTAGAGAGGGGGAGGGCAGTGAGTTTGCTTGTAGTGTTGGCTGAGAGAGAGAGGCCACATTTGAGCAGCAAAAGAGGTTCTCTGGGGGTGACTCTTAGGCCTAATTTTAAGTAGGCTTAGCCTATTCTTTGTGGGGATAAGTTTCATAAGAATAAACCCCAAGATTGAGGACTCTGCCTGTTGCTTTGGTTGTCCCCATTGCTTGTGAGAATATCAGGAATTCTCCACATGGGGAAGTTGAATTTTCCCTCTTTCTCACCATTCCCCCAAGGGGACTTTGCAAATACTTTTTTATTCTCTGTTTAAACCACTCTGGGATTTATTGGGGCATTACTCTGGACAAACCTAAGAAATCTCATGCTTTACTCAAGGTTCCATGTACTTATGGTGTTCAATTAAACTGTCCATATAAGTTATGTTAGGAAATGCACTCATCACAATATAAATTTTGTACCAAATAAATATTTTTTTGCTTTAGTCTCACCCATAAGTTAAAGTTTTAAAATATGAATTACCATCTATTTTCAACAACTTGCAATATTGACATTCCTTTGTTTTTCCTCACGCAAAGACATTTTTTATTTTGTACATGTAGTCACTATCATTGTACACTCTAGGCATTCCTAGATTACACCATCTCAGTCTTGATCATCTATCTTTCCTTCTGATTTCATTTGTGCCCCCAGCCCACCTCCCTCTATCATTCTCACATTCAGCTTCATTCAGTGTACTTACATTATTGCGCAACAATCAGGTAATATTATGCTATCCATTTCTGAATTTTTGCAGTCTGTCCTGTTGCATAGTTTGTATCCCTTCAGCTCCAATTACCCAATATCTATCCTATTTCTATCTCTTGATAGCTTCTGTTCTTAGGTGAAATTCTCCAAGTTCATTCACTAATGTCAGTTCATATCAGTGAGACCATATAGTATTTGTCCTTTTATTTCTGGCTAATCTCACTCAGCATAATGTCTTACAGGTCCATCCATGTTGTTACATATAAAAAGTTGTATTTGATTTAGGATATTTTAAATGAAAGATGTGAAATGCGTTAGGGGAATTTCACTGTAAATCCTGTAGTGATTCTTCTCCAGTACAGAGAACAGTCTGTGTGTGCCCTCTGTAAAGAGAATTCAACAAGATGGGGTGGGGTGGGGGTGGAAGATTAATTATGATACCAGATAGATAAAGAGAAAGAATGTTTTGATTGCAATAATTAGAATGTGTGTTGTGAAGGAAAAACCAGAGCTGAGATCTTTGTTATCTTCCTCTAGGGCAGGGCTTCCCAGTGGGTGGACAGTGAATGGGTTATGGATGTGAAATTTTGATCTGGATCAGTCTGATTTGGGGAGGGCGCAGGTCCAGATAGCCACTCCTCATCTCTGGGCTCACATATCAATAGGTCTTTTCTCTCCTGTTGATATGCCCATCCAGGTTATTTTCAGGAGGACTGTGCTAACAACTCGTGTGTATTCTGCAGATGAGCATTTCATCATTATTTTGAAATTCTTGATATGAAACTATTCGATTGGTTCTGAAACCCGTTGATGTGCTTAGGTTCTTTAAATATGGCTTCGGTGGTTGTGAATTTTTGAATGATTATATAATGTGTAAAAATGTTTAGACACCTACCATGTAAAATTCCTCATTGATGGTGGCCAAGAGTTTTAAAGAGATCATGATTTAAAAAGCCTGTGTCAGAAAGTACATGTCGTCTTTTTATGTATAAAACCCTATATAAAAAAGAGCAAGCCCAAATTTCTCGTTAAAAGTCTGAAAAAATTTTATCCAGAAGTTTAAATAATTCAATATTTAGTTTCTTCCCGAACCTTTTTACTTTATTTTTTTTCAATCACAAATAGGGGAAAACTTAATCTGTCCCCTTAAATCTCCTGCCCCACTGTGCCATTATTTTCTCTGAGCGCTGTCATGACTAAAGAACTCATTGCATAGACTCTGGCTACATAATTTGCCACCGAGTTTCCCATGAGCTGGCTGGTTCCTTAACCCATTGCCCAAAATTGTTTAGCCCCTTCTTTATATTATGAACAAATTTTGTTCTAAAGCCCTTAAGTAGGTGAAGATGGGCATTAGGGGGTAGGGATACAGAAATTTTGGATAGCAAAGGTAAATTTCTTAATTCACTCCAATCTCAAATCTACTCCTGGGAAGACGGTCCCAGGCAGAAGGTGCTTAGAGGTGAATGTTCTTTGTTGCTGAAAGGCAGAAGGTTTCTCCCCTCTAGTTGGTTTTCTCTTGATTTTGTGGAAAATGGGGATGATAGCCTTGCATCCATAGTCTTCAGTGCTCTCTGGACTTTTGAAGGAAAGGCATCTGGCCAGTGGACACATGCCCCCTAGAAGCTACTGTGTCCTGGAGCTCCCACCGTGAGGAAATCCTTCTGCAGTCCTGGGGCTGGAGAAACTGCATAGTCGACATTTGTATGTATCTTTCTGCCAGAAGTAAATTGCTTCCTATTTGACTTCAAATTCTTTGGGCAATTTTTTTTTTTTTTCAGTTCTAAAACTGGTAAAGGTCGATTTAGTAAGTTACAATTTTCTTACAAAATAATAATCACTCAACTCTGGACAGCACAGCTGGACTTCTGTTTTGATGTTGGCTATTTATGGCAGAATGGTGTTGTGAAAAGAGGCCTTCGGATTCACACAGACCCAAGTTCAAATCCTAACTTATTGGCTTACTCTCTGAGTCTCAGTTTGCACCTGTGTAATGGAAAAATACTCTTTAACTCATGGGGTTGTTGCACAAATTAATATGGGAAAACACACAGCAAGCAGCCAGTTTAACGCCCGGCACATAGTATTCAGTAAAGGATGGGTATCATTATTGTTATTATTCTGATCATTATCCTGTTAATTGCATCCCAAGGAACATATATTCAGACAGAGATTACCAGCAGCTTATATTATTCAGTCACAAATTGCTAGCAGCTCATTTGTAATTTAACTTGTATAATTTTACGTGCCATCATTTCGGTCTAAAAAATGAGTTACATTTTCTCACTTAGAACTAAGTCAGATCTACTTGTTTCTTTCCTCTCTTGTTCCAGAGTGGGGAAGTGGGAGGTGACATTGGGGGATGAAGAAGTGGAGGAGGTGGGTTAAAAACTAGATGAAGATATTTTAAAACCAAAATGCTAACTCTGGTTCTTTCCCAGTAGTGGGATGTCAGGTACCTTTTCGTTTCTTCTTTCCACTTTTTTTTTTGTGTGTTATTCTGAATTCTAAAGAAATGAAGTCATTTTCACTTTGTTAACAAACCAGACTGACCAAAGTAAATGCACTTTACAGCAGTGAGATTTCATTTATTTATTTATTTATTTATCGACAACTTGCACTGGCAGTTGGACACGTCTCGCCCCGCTTGACCCAAAAGTGTGGGCTAAAGAAGACTCCAGCATCAGCTAAGTTCCTTGCTCCTATCACATGGGGACCGGTGAATCCCTGATAATGGTGCTGTAGAGGTTTTTATTTTTCTTCCTGGTGGGAAGGAAATGATCCCTAGAGTAGGCACTCAAGGGAAAACAGCGGCAAGGTAATACCGCTAATGTTAACAAACAAATAAACAAACAAAAACATGTCAACCAGGCAGGCCACGGTGGCTCAGCAGGCAGGAAGGCTTGCCTGCCATGCCAGAGAACCCGGGTTCGATTCCCGGTGCCTGCCCATGTAAAAAAAAAAAAAAAAGTCAACCACCAAAAACCAAAATTTCGTGCAGATTTAAGCATCTGGAAAATCAACTTGAGAAGAGAGGAGGGGAAGGAGGGAAGTGAGAAAGATAAAAATACAGTTACAACGAAAAGGAAATGGAACACAAATAAAGGAAATTCCTTTTCGAAAACTGAGCCCCTTGAGGAAGCTTTGTTAGAATGGATGAGAGGGTAGGGATGGATAAAATTCATATAGGACTGTTTAATTTGTGGGGGATCACTCTAGAAACGATTCAAATAGGACAGACCAGCAGAATTCATGTAGGGCTCATCTGGGTTTACTGCCCTCCACTGCAGTGTGCACTTTCTGAATGTGTGATTCGGGAGTTTGAGATCATTTTTTTCCCACAGAGGTCAAGACCTAGCAGAGTCGATGCATTTACAATTGTTGATGAATTACTTCCTTTCATTTGCCTTTCCAGAATTTTTTTTTAAGTGATTTGACTTTTAATCGGTAACTTTTCTTTTCAGTTTTGTTGCAGGTGTACGTGATGCCACTGGCTCTAATCAAGGGAGATACGACAGTCTGGCAGGTGGCCCAAAGTCCATTTTGTCCTGAGCTGGATGGTCCAGTTGCAAGGACTACTGAGCACTGGAAATGTGGCTCTTCGAATTAAAACAAAATGCACACTGCATTTTGGATACGTTGTGTGAAAAAAAAGAATGCACGCTGACTCATTAATAATTTTTATATTAATTCACATGCTAAATTGATATACTGGGATATATAAATGTCATTAAAATCAATTTCATCTGTTCTTACTTTCTAAACGTGGCTATAAGAAAACTACAATTACCTATGCTTCTCGTGTCTATAGCTTGCGTTATGTTTCTGTTGGACATTGTTGTTAAGAGCAAGAACAACAAGTAGTTCAAGTTCTGGTGCTGCTATTTCCTGCTGTGTGAACTTGGAGAAATTATTTAAACTCTCTAAACTTCAATTTCCAACTCAGTTTAACGTGGATAATATTACCTACCCTGCAGGGTTGTGATGAGGATTAAGTGAAATAATTCCTGTAGCACCTGGCCAATAATGAACTCTTGACAAATGTGAGTTTTCCTCTTCGTGCATTTTATTTGTTGCTGGTAAATGTAGCCACTTTGTTTACAATGAATTGTACAGGATCAAGATAATGGTTGTGTGGTATCTGTCATCTAATAAGTGAAAATGCTTAACAAGTAAGCAGTCACTCAAGATCCGAAAAGGGAAGGTGGCCGTTTTTCACTAGATGGAGAACAAGCCTATGGCTGAGCTTTCTGGCACCTGTCGTGTCACAGAGTCAGCAGTGTGCTTGTTAGAAACACTTCAGGGCACTGGCTAATGTTCTTTTAAGCTTCTGAAGTGTCTGAGGCTCTCGTTTTAAAGTCTTCACAGAAGTTTCTAATCTTGCTGAAAGGGAACACCTTCAGTTGCAAGTGTTAACAGGTAGAGAGTTCCTGGAGGGTTTTAAAGCATACAAAAAAGAAAGAAGCCCAATCTCATTACAACTTCCACTACCCTTCCTATGCCTTAGTCATTTTCAGCTTTTGGGGAGTAAACAGTATGCAATTTGGAACTGATTTGCCTTTTCTAGCACCAGGATTCTATAACCCTGGAGGCAGGTTAAAAGTGTTCTGTGCTACCCACTGACCAGCGCCACTGGAAAGTTCTCTGACGCCAAGATGTCAGAACCAAGAAATGTGGGTTTTTGATGGTCCCAAAGGAAACTTTTTGCCCACAAAAGACAAGTCAAGGAATTTACTTTGGTTTTAAAATTAATATTCAATTTTTAGAGTTAGAAATTTGAAAGCTTAATTCTTCCTTAAACTTTTAAACTTAGTCTAAACCTCTTATTATTCTAAGTCAACAAATTAAAACAAAATCACGCTTAAGAGGGCCTTTGATGAATGTTTTAATGATTTAAAAACTTAATTAAACTTTGCCCTATATTTAATTTCTATTTAAAATTAAATATTTTGATTTTAAAAGTATGTTAGTTGTCCGATGTAACAAAACTTTTCTGAAGATTTCAATAAAGCTCACAAATCTATAAAAGAAACTTTAAAAAATATGGTTATTCTTTTAAATAATTCCAAGCACATAATGACAGTAAGATTTATATTTGAAATCACAAGTCTAAATTAATTACCCAATTAGCAATTTTAAACTGGAATTACAAGGCTCTTATAAGCCAAAATTGCTTAAACATTTTAAGTATGCTCAGATTCCTTCTAACTCTATCAAGGGAATGACTTGGAAGTTGTAACAAGGTAGTCAGACAAATAAATGAAATATATTCATTCAAAGGGGTGTTATTTTAATAGCCATTCAAGTTGTATCGTCCTAAGATACCAGGAAAAGTACGAAATTTATGCAGGAGTCCTTCAAAAGTTTTTTAGCTAGAAAACATATTTATATACCAAGATATGACCCTTTATGGATGTTGAAAGGATAATAAATGAATACTTCAAACAACTCTATGCCCACAAATTTGATAACTTAGATGAAATGGACTAGTTCCTTGAAATTCACAAAAGGAAAAATAGATAACGTAAAGGGCCCTTTATATTAAAGAAATGAAATTAATAATTAATAATTTTTGAAAAAAGAAAGCACTAGGCCCAGATGATTTCACTGGTGAATTCTACCAAACATTTAAGGAAGAAATGATTCCATAATCTCATCCAGAAAGCAGGGGGAACACTTCCTAACTCAGTCTATAAAACTAACAATATTCTAATACTAAACCCAGATAAAGACATTTAAAGAAAGACAAACGACAAACCAGTATCTTTAATGAGCATAGATGCAAATATCCTCAACAAAATATTGCCAAAGTGAATGCTGCAATGTATAAAAAGAATTACACAGCATGATCAGATGGAATTTATTCCAGGTTTGCAAGGCTGGCTCGGCATTTGAAAGTCAATCAATGTAAGCAAATCAAAAGACTGAATAAAAAAATAAAGTTGAAAAATCATATAATCATAGCATTTGATGCAAAAAAAGGTACTTGACAAAATCACCCAGTCATGATAAAAACTCAGTAAATTAGGAATAGAGGACTTCCCAAGCTTAATAAAGAATACTAGAAAAATCCTGCAGCTAGCATCAATGTTAGAGATGAGAAACTATAGGCTTTCCTCCTTAAGATCAGTAACAAGGCAAGGATGTCCTCTCTCATCACTCCTATATAATGTTGTATTGGAAGTCCTAGTTAGTGAAATAAGACAAGAAAAAGAATGAGAAGACATAAAGATTGGAAATAAATAAATAAAACTGTCTTTATTCACAGATTACCTGATTGTCTATGTAGAAAATTCCAAAGAATCAGCAAAAAATCCATGGAGTTAATGAGAGAGGATAGCAAGTTCTCAGGATACAAGGTTAATAAGCAAAAATATTGCTTTCCTATACACCAAATGCAGACATGTTATATGTACAGGATCTATATGTGGGAAACAACAAAGCATTGAAGAAAGAAATCAAAGAAGCTCTAAATAAATGAAGAATTATGCCATGTTCCATGTTCATGATTGGAAGACCCACTGTTGTTAAGATGTCACTTCTTCTCAACTTGATCTATAATTTCAATGCAATCCCAATCAGAATCCCAGCAGTTTATTTTGTGGATATTAACAAACTGACTCTAGAGCTCATATGGAAAAGCAAAATATCTAGAATAGTCTACAAAATACTCAAAAAAGAACAAAGCTGGAGGTCTCAGACTACCTGATTTCAAGACTAACTATACAGCTATAATCAAGACAAGGTGTTATGGTATTGAGAGACTAGGCACGTAGGCACACAGACCAATGAAGAAGAATAGGGAGCCCAGAAATAGAGCTGTACAAATACAGTTAACCAACCTCTGACAAAGGAGTAAAAGTAATCCAATGGAGAGAGCATAGTCTTTGTTTTACCACGAAATGGTGCTAGAATAATCAGAGAACTATATGCAAAAAAATGAATTTAGACACAGACCTTCTACCTTTCTGTAATTGATTTTGAGCTGTGATTTTTAAGTTGGAATTTCAATTAATTTTTCATATAGTACAGGAACATTTACAAGAACTTAAGATTCAGCGTATTCATAAACTTTTTTATCAGCTATGCAAGAATTATTTAAAGTTCTAAGGAAAGTTTGCATATTAAATAGAACTGAACTACTTAAAAAAGAAACTTGAATATATTAAATTTAGTTTTAAATATTCAAACAATAGACTCAATATTATCCAAAGCGCTTGAAAATGATCATTAAAATTTGCTAGAATTACAAACATAATATTTGTACACTGAACCTAAAAGTTTAAGGAATAATGAGGTCTCTGTGTTCTTTCTTCTTCTTCTTCTTATTTTTTCTATATTCTTATAAAAATGGAATCAGGTGCTCAATTAGAACCCTTGGTTCATGACAAATTTTCATCATTGGTCCATGTCTGGTGTTTATTCTATTGGTAACTTAAATAGATTTAATGCATTAATATTAATTTTTAAAACCAAAGGAAACCTCAGCATCATCTTTTCTTAATTCCAAAACTGTCTTTGAACACATAGTTCATATTCACAGGATGAGGGTGGGGTGCATAAAGGTCTAAAATATGTTTTTGTGTATAAAAATAACTGTTTAGAAATAGCAGCATTTAGCTTATTTATTAAAGGCAGGGCATTTGAACCCCAAAAAACAAAACAAAACAAAACTAAAAACCCACATCAAATGGAAAAACACTCTCTAGACGAGGTCTCTGTTGTGAAAGACCAAAGGATAGGACCTTTAAAATAAAGACTCCTAGAACCTGTAATATTAATTGACTAGATAACTAAATTTAGTGGGATGGTTCCTCACACAGGAAGCCCTCAACATGGCTGGAGGTTATGGTTAGATTAGTGAGACATGGTTTGGGCCATCTAAGTGAAAATGTTTGGAAGGCATTTATAGATATAAGACTGGTGTCTGTGAGAACTAGGGCTTGGAAATAATACTGTGGGAAACACCATCTTAGAGTCAAGAGCTGAAGTCCTCAGGACTGTGGTGACTTCCCTGGTGGGTGGGGTGGAGACCAGTCTGTTTCCTGCCAAATCTTCTACCCTTTGCATCATCTGCCTTCCTTCCTTTCTTCCTCTTTCCCAGGAGATGAAGATGGCTCTTCTTGGTTCAGTAAATAATCTACAGATGAAGAGGATGTCTTGTTAGAGGACACAGAGAGATTCCTTTGAGAACCCAAAGCTGTGGGAGACACAACCGGAAGAAAGCATCCCTGTGTAGCTACATATATTCAAGAGCAATCCACTATAAGATCAGTTTTCAGGGCTAACTTTTTGTCTTCTAGTGAATGCATGCACAATCCAAACTAGTTTACCTCTGTGAAAGAAAGAGGGAGGGTGAAGGAGAGAAAGTCGGTGCTGAGAGGAGAAATCAAAGGGAACACTGTGACCAGGCTAACCGGAGGCTGCCTCAAAATTGCTGTTTCCACTTAGGCAGACTTTCCCATGCTGAAAAATTGCATTGTATGATAACTTTACTACTGCTTATAAAAACTCTCTGAAAAATTTATAGAGAAAAATTGGCCAATAGTCAAGAAATCGCAAAATATAGGGATGTATATTCCCAGGGCATTTCTGAAAACATAGTGTCTCCACATTTTCAGCTTCCAAATTTTGTGATGTCCTCCTTGGCCTCTGACACAGACAAACCTTCTTAAACTAGAGGCTGTCAGTTTCTCAGTTAAAAATGAAGTTGGGATTTGTTTACTATGGACACACTAAGTGCTTAAAAAATAGTTCTAGAATGAATGATAGTTGTGACAAGATAACTCATAAACGTGCAGTCAGATTGTGTTAATTCTAACAAACCTCACTCAAATAAATTTCCATTTTGTAATGGTTGGGGATGATATCTGTGTAACATAACAAATGGTTGTGTTAAATAAACCTGTCTTTGATATGAACTCTAGAGAGTTAGATTGACCCAAAGCGCTGTCTTGAACACCACTGCAATGAAAGTTTAAGGCTGAGTTTTGACAATTAGATGGTTGTGTTAACTTTCAGGGTGATAGGAGTTAAGAGGCATGGAAGCAAGCACCTTACTCTTTTTTTTTTATAAAAAAGAAACAGATTGAAGGAGTTAAGTAACTTGCCCAAGGTACAGTTGCAAAGAAATACCAGAGCTGGGATTAGAACAGTGTCTCCAGAGGGTCGTTTTCTGCTGCACTGATTGTTTCCCACTCACTGTGAAGGCAAAGAATCAAGAAGAGGTGTCTCATTTCAATGCTTAAGCAATTAAATTCTCTTTTGAGGAAATCTGTCCAGGTGCATTTAGGTGGAATTCAATTATAACACTGTTTATAAGCATGAAACCTACAGTACAAATCAGTTTTTAGTTTGCAGATTAAACAAGCCCATCATTCACCTGCAAAATACAATTTTTGACAGTACTCACTATCAAGGGCATCTTGAACTACACATACAACTTAATAGACACTACAAATCAAGTAATTTGCACAAAGTGAAGGGTTTGCGGATAGATTCAGCCCGCAGTAACACGCTTGGTTCCAATGACTGGAAATAACCACCCTATTTTGCAGCTAACATTTAGCACTTTCAGTGGAACCAAACAACAATAGCTAATAATTTTCATAATTCTTCAGTGAGGTGTTACTGTCTTCACTTTACACATACGACTGGAATTCTGAAAGGTTAGTTGATTAATCCACCTTAACTTAAAAACTATAGTATAATACTACATATAGCATAGGTGGAGCAGTATTGAAGGTATTTTGTTAACATTTTTTTCTTGAACAGAACATAGATTATTTTAGCAGTTTTATTGAGATATAATTGACATATAATAAACTGTATAATATACAACTTGATAGATATTAACACATATGTACACCTGTTAAAAATATCATCATAATCAAGATAATGAACACATCTACTATCCCCCAAAGGTTTTTTTTTTTTTTGGAAGGTTTTTGACAAATTTTATTATTCCAAATCCCAGCCAAAAAATTCTTTACATTTCACATATAGACCCATATGTTTAAAACTCAAGCATATTCTAGGTTGATATGTCAAAGCATGAGGATATCCATAATAGACAATATGATTTTTTTAAACATTTTTTATAAATTTTTTTTCTTTTTTTCTTTTTTTATTAATTAAAGGAAAAAAGATATTAACCCAACATTTAGAAATCATACCATTCTACATATGCAATCAGTAATTCTTAACATCATCACAGAGATGTATGATCATCATTTCTTATTACATTTGCATCGGTTTAGAAGAAGTAGCAACACAACAGAAAAAGATATAGAATGTTAATAAAGAGAAAAAAAATAAAAGTAATAATAATAGTAAAAAAAAAAAACCTATAGCTGAGATGCAGTTTCATTCAGTGTTTTAACATGATTACTTTACAATTAGGTATTACTGTGCTGTCCATTTTTGAGTTTTTGTATCTAGTCCTGTTGCACAGTCTGTATCCCTTCAGCTCCAATTACCCATTATCTTACCCTGTTTCTAACTCCTGCTGGACTCTGTTACCAATGACATATTCCAAGTTTATTCTCGAATGTCGGTTCACATCAGTGGGACCATACAGTATTTGTCCTTTAGTTTTTGGCTAGACTCACTCAGCATAATGTTCTCTAGGTCCATCCATGTTATTACATGCTTCATAAGTTTATCCTGTCTTAAAGCTGCATAATATTCCATCGTATGTATATACCACAGTTTGTTTAGCCACTTTTCTGTTGATGGAGATTTTGGCTGTTTCCATCTCTTTGCAATTGTAAATAACGCTGCCATAAACATTGGTGTGCAAATGTCCATTTGTGTCTTTGCCCTTAAGTCCTTTGAGTAGATACCCAGCAATATCATTGCAATTCTATATTCAGCTTTTTGAGGAACTGCCAAACTGCCTTCCACAGTGGTTGCACCATTTGACATTCCCACCAACAGTGGATAAGTGTGCCTCTTTTTCCGCATCTTCTCCAGCACATGTCATTTTCTGTTTTGTTGATAATGGTCATTCTGGTGGGCATGAGATGATATCTCATTGTGGTTTTGATTTGCATTTCTCTAATGGCCAGGGATATTGAGCATCTCTTCATGTGCCTTTTGGCCATTTGTATTTCCTCTTCTGATAGGTGTCTATTCAAGTCTTTTTCCCATTTTGTAATTGGGTTGGCTGTCTTTTTGTTGTTGAGTTGAACAATCTCTTTATAAATTCTGGATACTAGACCTTTATCTGATATGTCGTTTCCAAATATTGTCTCCCATTGTGTAGGCTGTCTTTCTACTTTCTTGATGAAGTTCTTTGATGCACAAAAGTGTTTAATTTTGAGGAGCTCCCATTTATTTATTTCCTTCTTCAGTGCTCTTGCTTTAGGTTTAAGGCCCATAAAACCACCTCCAATTGTAAGTTTCATAAGATATCTCCCTACATTTTCCTCTATTTTATGGTCTTAGACCTAATGTTTAGATCTTTGATTCATTTTGAGTTAACTTTTGTATAGGGTGTGAGATATGGGTCTTCTTTCATTCTTTTACATATGGATATCCAGTTCTCTAGGCACCATTTATTGAAGAGACTGTTCTGTCCCAGGTGAGTTGGCTTGACTGCCTTATCAAAGATCAAATGTCCATAGATGAGAGGGTCTATATCTGAGCACTCTATTCGATTCCATTGGTCGATATATCTATCTTTATGCCAATACCATGCTGTTTTGACCACTGTGGCTTCATAATATGCCTTAAAGTCAGGCAGCATGAGACCTCCAGCTTCGTTTTCTTTCCTCAAGATGTTTTTAGCAATTCGGGGCACCCTGCCCTTCCAGATAAATTTGCTCATTAGTTTTTCTATTTCTGAAAAATAAGTTGTTGGGATTTTGATTGGCATTGCATTGAATCTGTAAATCAATTTAGGTAGGATTGACATCTTAACTATATTTAGTCTTCCAATCCATGAACATGGTATGCCCTTCCATCTATTTAGGTCTTCTGTGATTTCTTTTAACAGTTTTTTGTAGTTTTCTTTATATAGGTTTTTTGTCTCTTTAGTTAAATTTATTCCTAGGTATTTTATTCTTTTAGTTGCAATTGTAAATGGGATTCGTTTCTTGATTTCCCCCTCAGCTTGTTCATTGCTAGTGTATAGAAATGCTACAGATTTTTGAATGTTGACCTTGTAACCTTCTACTTTGCTGTACTCATTTATTAACTCTAGTAGTTTTGTTGTGGGTTTTTCTGGGTTTTTGACGTATAGTATCATATCGCCTGCAAACAGTGATAGTTTTACTTCTTCCTTTCCAATTTTGATGCCTTGTATTTCTTTTTCTTGTCTAATTGCTCTGGCTAGAACCTCCAACACAATGTTGAATAATAGTGGTGATAGTGGACATCCTTGTCTTGTTCCTGATCTTAGGGGGAACGTTTTCAATTTTTCCCCATTGAGGATGATATTAGCTGTGGGTTTTTCATATATTCCCTCTATCATTTTAAGGAAGTTCCCTTGTATTCCTATCTTTTGAAGTGTTTTCAACAGGAAAGGATGTTGAATCTTGTCGAATGCCTTCTCTGCATCAATTGAGATGATCATGTGATTTTTCTGCTTTGATTTGTTGATATGGTGTATTACATTAATTGATTTTCTTATGTTGAACCATCCTTGCATACCTGGGATGAATCCTACTTGGTCATGATGTATAATTCTTTTAATGTGTTGTTGGATACGATGTGCTAGAATTTTATTGAGGATTTTTGCATCTATATTCATTAGAGAGATTGGTCTGTAGTTTTCTTTTTTTGTAGTATCTTTGCCTGGTTTTGGTATGAGGGTGATGTTGGCTTCATAGAATGAATTAGGTAGTTTTCTCTCCACTTCGATTTTTTTGAAGAGTTTGAGGAGAGTTGGAACTAATTCTTTCTGGAATGTTTGATAGAATTCACATGTGAAGCCATCTGTTCCTGGACTTTTCTTTTTAGGAAGCTTTTGAATGACTAATTCAATTTCTTTACTTGTGATTGGTTTGTTGAGGTCATGTATTTCTTCTTGAGTCAAAGTTGGTTGTTCATGTCTTTCCAGGAACCCGTCCATTTCATCTAAATTGTTGTATTTATTAGCGTAAAGTTGTTCATAATATCCTGTTATTACTTCCTTTATTTCTGTGAGGTCAGTAGTTATGTCTCCTCTTCCATTTCTGATCTTATTTATTTGCATCCTCTCTCTTCTTCTTTTTGTCAATCTTGATAAGGGTCCATCAATCTTATTGATTTTCTCATAGAACCAACTTCTGGTCTTATTGATTTTCTCTATTGTTTTCATGTTTTCAATTTCATTTATTTCTGCTCTAATCTTTGTTATTTCTTTCCTTTTGCTTGCTTTGGGATTAGTTTGCTGTTCTTTCTCCAGTTCTTCCAAGTGGACAGTTAATTCCTGCATTTTTGCCTTTTCTTCTTTTCTGATATAGGCATTTAGGGCAATAAATTTCCCTCTTAGCACTGCCTTTGCTGTGTCCCATAACTTTTGATATGTTGTGTTTTTGTTTTCATTCACCTCCAGGTATTTACTAATTTCTCTTGCAATTTCATCTTTGACCCACTCATTATTTAAGAGTATGTTGTTCAGCCTCCATGTATTTGTGAATTTTCTGGCACTCCGCCTATTGTTGATTTCCAACTTCATTCCTTTATGATCCGAGAAAGTGCTGTGTATGATTTCAGTCTTTTTAAATTTGTTAAGACTTGCTTTGTGGCCCAGCATATGGTCTATCTTGAGAATGATCCATAAGCACTTGAGAAAAAGGTGTATCCTGCTGTTGTGGGATGTAATGTCCTATAAATGTCTGTTAAGTCTAGCTTATTTATAGTAATATTCAGATTCTCTATTTCTTTATTGATCCTCTGTCTAGATGTCCTGTCCATTGATGAGAGTGGGGAATTGAAGTCTCCAACTATTATGGTATATGTGTCTATTTCCCTTTTCAGTGTTTGCAGTGTATTTCTCACGTATTTTGGGGCATTCTGGTTCGGTGCGTAAATATTTATGATTGTTATGTCTTCTTGTTTAATTTTTCCTTTTATTAGTAGATAGTGTCCTTCTTTGTCTCTTTTTTTTTTTTTTTTTTAAAGGAAAGACAGAGAGAAGGAAGGAAGGATAGAAGGAAGGAAGGAAGGAAGAAAGGGAAACATCTTTTTTTTTAAACATTCTCTTGTTTTATTGTATTTTGTTTTTCCGTTTTTTGTTACATGGGCTGGGGCCGGGAATCGAACCGAGGTCCTCCGGCATAGCAGGCAAGCACTTTGCCCGCTGAGCCACCGCGGCCCGCCCCTTCTTTGTCTCTTTTAACTGTTTTACATTTGAAGTCTAATTTGTTGGATATTAGTATAGCCACTCCTGCTCTTTTCTGGTTGTTATTTGCATGAAATATCTTTTCCCAACCTTTCACTTTCAACCTATGTTTATCTTTGGGTCTAAGATGTGTTTCCTGTAGACAGCATATAGAAGGATCCTGTTTTTTAATCCATTCTGCCAATCTATGTCTTTTGATTGGGGAATTCAGTCCATTAACATTTAGTGTTATTACTGTTTGGATAATATTTTCCTCTACCATTTTGCCTTTTGTATTATATATATCATATCTGACTTTCCTTCTTTCTACACTCTTCTCCATACCTCTCTCTTCTGTCTTTTTGTATCTGTCGCTAGTGCTCCCTTTAGTATTTCTTGCAGAGCTGGTCTCTTGGTCACAAATTCTCTCAGTGACTTTTTGTCTGAGAATGTTTTAATTTCTCCCTCTTTTCTGAAGGGCAATTTTGCTGGATATAGGAGTCTTGGTTGACAGTTTTTTCTTTTAGTAATTTAAATATATCATCCCACTGTCTTCTAGCTTCCATGGTTTCTGCTGAGAAATCTACACATAGTCTTATTGGGTTTCCCTTGTATGTGATGGATTGTTTTTCTCTTCCTGCTTTCAAGATCCTCTCTTTCTCTTTGACCTCTGACATTCTAACTAGTAAGTGTCTTGGAAAATGCCTATTTGGGTCTAATCTCTTTGGGGTGCGCTGTACTTCTTGGATCTGTAATTTTAGGTCTTTCATAAGAGTTGGGAAATTTTCAGTGATAATTTCTTCCATTAGTTTTTCTCCTCCTTTTCCCTTCTCTTCTCCTTCTGGGACACCCACAACATGTATATTTGTGCGCTTCATATTGTCCTTGAGTTCCCTGATACCCTGTTCAAATTTTTCCATTCTTTTCCCGATAGTTTCTGTTTCTTTTTGGCATTCAGATGTTCCATCCTCCAAATCACTGATTCTGTCTTCTGTCTCTTTAAATCTATCATTGTAGGTATCCATTGTTTTTTCCATCTTTTCTACTTTATCCTTCACTTCCATAAGTTCTGTTATTTGTTTTTTCAGTTTTTCTATTTCTTCTTTATATTCAGCCCATGTCTTCTTCATGTCCTCCCTCAATTTATCGATTTCGTTTTTGAAGAGGTTTTCCATTTCTGTTCGTATATTCAGCATTAGTTGTCTCAGCTCCTGTATCTCATTTGAACTATTGGTTTGTTCCTTTGACTGGGCCATATTTTCAATTTTCTGAGCATGGTTCGTTATCTTCTGCTGGTGTCTGGGCATTTAGTCAGATTTCCCTGGGTGTTGGACCCAACAGGTTCAAAGGGTTTTCTGTGAAATCTCTGGGTTCTGTTTTTCTTTTCCTGCCCAGTAGGTGGCACTCGTGGCACACATTTGTCTGCGGGTCCCACCAGTAAAAGGTGCTTTGGGTCCTTTAACTTTGGAAAACTCTCGCCGTGGGGGAGGTTCACCAGCCGAAGCAGCTTGGAAGAGTGCCAGCCGGCCCGGGGGTCCGAACGCGAGGAGGGTCGCCGGCCGCCGCAGCCCGGGAGAGCGCCCATCTGAATTTCCTAGTTGGCCCGGGGCGCCAAGCATGGCGGGAGGGCGCCAGCTGCCGCGGCCTGGAGAGTGCACCGTTCCTAGCCAGACCGGGGAGTCACGTGTTTGCAAGGGACCCCCCGGTCACCGTTCTCCGTGGCCTGGGGATTTCTGATCCAATTCTCTCAGTTGGTCTGGGGGGCCGCGCGTGGTGGGGGTGCCAGCTGCCGTGGCTTGAGGGGACCGCCTGCCCAATTCTGCCAGCTGGCTCGGAAAGGAGGAGGGGAGGGACTCTGGCTGTTTGCCGCCCCACCCCAGGAAGCCTGCGCCCCTCCGCGATCTCACCGGAGCAGGTTCTCCGAGCCAGTCAGCCATTCCAGGATGGGGTACACTGTGTTTTTGATCTCTGTCGTGGCTCCGGGAACTGTTCTGTATCATTTCTACTCCCCTAGTAGCTGTTCTGGAGGATCAAAGGTGAGGATGTCAAGGCTGTCGAGGACTGTGGCGGAGGAGCTGGTGAAGGTGGAAGAGGGCACGGTGGTGGTTGGAGAGCCGCCACGCCACTCCCTGCCCCGCCCCCAGCTCCTGAGGGCCTCTCCAAAGGGATCCCCCAAAGGTTTTTTTTACCTCTTTGTACTTCCCTTCCTACCCATCACTCTCCAGGCAATCTGTTGCTACAGATTCATCTTCATTTTCTAGAAATTTATATAAATTGAAACATACAGTGTGTACTCATTTTTATCTGGCTTCTTTCATTCAATGAATTGTTTTGACATTCATCTATGTTCCTGAAGGTGTTAGTAGAGCAATTCCCTCTTATTGCTAGGCAGTATTCCATTGTATGTGTTAGTAATATCAGTCTACCTCTAAGTGATATTTGCCAGTTTATGCATAGTATAAGAACCTCACAAGACTATACTTTCATTTCTCCCCTCCTGGCCTCTGTGCAATTGTGCTTCTGTGTTTTACATCTTTATAGTTTATAAATGCCACAGTCTATTTTTAGTTTTGATGAAACAGCTAATTTTCTTCTGAAGAGACTTAAATAATAAGAAAAAATTTTATTTACCCACATAGTATTATTTCCAGTACTCTTCATTCCAATGTGTAAATTCATATTTCCATTTGGTATCATTTTCCTTCTGCTTGAAGAAATAGTTGAGGGCAAGCCTCTGCAGGTTACCAGAATCCTGTTTTTGTGCAGTGCTCCCCTCTCAAGAACTCTTCCCTGCGAACTTGCTCTCTTTGGATGTTAATTCTGTCTCCTCTGCTTTTGGAGTCTGCTGGAAATTGGCTTTGTTTCTTCTTTCTGTACCATGTCCTGGAAATTCTCTCAAAGCAGTAAGCTGGGATAATCATAAGTCTTGCCTCAGTTACTTCCCCTCTGTTAGGGATTGATCATAAAATATCTTGACAACTGATATTTTATGTATTTTGTTTGTTTTTTCATTGTTTCAGGTGAGAGGATAAATCAAATCCCTGTTGCTCCATCTAGGCTGGAGGTAGAAATCCAAGACTCAAATGGAAATGAAGACTCAAGGCTGTTCCTGAACTATGATTTTAAAAATAGTTTGTGTGTCCAGAAAAGATGGATAACTTGCTACTGTTGATTTCCTGAGGATTCCCTAGTGGCTAAACACAAAATGATATTTAATAATAGCTAAGCAAGATGGTATGGGCTGAAATCAGGTTGTAATATCAGCTCTTGAGAGAATTAGACATTTTAAAAATTTGCCTTGTATTTAAAGATGAAAATGTAATCAAGAAACTTTATTGACTCTAAGGAGAATTAATCATACATATCAAATTTACTTTATATGATATCATCAGGGAACATAGTGTTCTATATAAATGAATTTTTCAGAAAATTGGAGCTTACTTTGTAAAGTGCTCCAGCTTGTCTTATTTCAACCATTTTTTGATGACTAATGCTAAAATGTATTTAAAAATTCTGCCTTCTCTTATACACACTCTGATAGTTATATCACTTAAAGCTTTCTTAATGATTTCATGCCACGTCTATGGAATTTGTTTTATTGTTCCATCATGGTCTTTGTGACATAGTGAATACTGAAATGAGCAGGATTGTTTGTCCCTCTACAAAATGGCTCTGACTATAATATCTTAGAATTGTGTGTTTCTGTCTTTTCCTTTGTCAGACTGTCAGAGGTCACTTTCCTTGCTTTTGTTACATTTGTTCCTATTTTTAGCACATTTACTAGGTCTAATCTATTGAGGATTAGGAAGCCTAAATGTCAAGTTTGTTAGAATGGTTTGTATAGCAACAATTACTAGTGACTGATTCAGGGTGTTGAAGCATGTGTGTGAGTTGTGAGGTGCATGCCACATTTTGATGGAAAGAGTGAAAAACCCACGAACAACTTTCCAGCCTGTCTCCCCTGCAGTGGGGATAAGGAGGTCTTATGTTTGAATGGTGGAACTGTGTTGATAGAAACAGGCTGGATCAATGAGTTACTTCATGGAGAGCAGTAGCCTCGAGGGCATTAAACCATTGTAGAGTTAGGTTGCTGGGATTTGGTAATCTTTGTTATAGCAGGATTATCTAGCCTATCCTAGCTGATATTGAATATAAGAAAAGAGTGCTGGAATCTGAAAAGCTGATTTTGTGTAAATTGCATGATGAGTGTTGGTGAAATGAACTTAATGAAATTCAGTTTGAATGCTCAGAGGACTTTTTACTCCTTAAGTCTGGAGTCTCAGTTATTTTCTGAATAGTTGTGGTTCCTATATAAGCAAGACGTTTCTCACTTAGAATTGAAAAACTTAGTAACTTTATTCCATTAGGATAATTCTGTCCTGTAATTTGTCTTGATAGAATGAGATACTTGGTGAGGAGGTAAAAATTTCTTTGGAAGGCTTTAAAAACAAGAGTATGTTAAGAATGATTGCAAGTATTCTGGATGGTCTATTTATGATCTTTTCCTTTTCTTTTGTCACACTCATCTAAAAGATTTTTGAGTGCAAACTTTAAAAGTGTGGATATTTATTTATTACTCACATACATATATAACTTACAAATACATTTGTAAATTAAAAGCATGCAAAATTAAAAAATTATAAAGGATGAAATAAAGTTGAAGCAAACAGTATTTAAAAATGATTTTAAATTTTAATTTATTACCAATATGAAAACTATTTTGCTCCCACTAAAGTCATTATTAATAATTTTTAAAGTAAGTAAAAAAGTTTTATATTTGAATTTTATTCTATTGTAATAGTTTTCATTCATAATGTGTCCAATGAAAGAGTTCTTAAAAGAACAGAAGAAGGCTCGACAGTACGATTTTCTTCTTATTTATAAACACTCGCTTCATTAGTGCCAGCAATCTTCAATACATGGGTTTTTGCTGGAATCTTTTAAAGATATGTGTCCATTTTGTAAGAGTTACTTTATTTAAAATGAGATGACATTGCTTTTATTTTTATTTTAAAAAATATTTTTATTGACACATCTTTACACACATTCATTCAGTATATGGTATACAATCAGTGGCTCACAATGTTATCACATACTTGTGTACTCATCATCATGACCATTTTTTAGAACATTTGTATCACTCCAGAAGAAGAAATAAAAAGAAGGAAAAAACTCATACATACCATACCTCTTACCCCTCCCTCTCATTGACCACTAGTATTTCCATCTACCCAATTTATTTTACCCCTTGTCCCCACTATTATTTATTTACTTTTTATCCATATTTTTTTACTCATCTGTCCATACGCTGGATAAAAGAGCATCAGACATAAGGTTTTTGTAATCACACAGTCGCATCATGAAACATATCTTTATACAATCATCTTCAAGAATCAAGGCTACTGAGGGTGGGCCACGGTGGCTCAGCAGGCAAGAATGCTTGCCTGCCATGCCAGAGGACCCGGGTTCAATTCACGATGCCTGCCCATGTTTAAAAAAAAAAAAACAAAGAATCAAGGCTACTGGAACTCACCTCAACTGTTTCAGGTACTTTCCTCTGGCCACTCCAATATACCATAAGCTAAAAAGGGATTATCTATATAATGCATAAGAATAATCTCTTGACTCTGCTGGAAATCTCTCAATCACTGAAAATTTATTTTGTCTCATTTTTCTCTTCCCCTTTTTGGTCAAGAAGGCTTTCTCAATCTCTTGATACCAAGTCTTGGCTCATCCTGGGATGAGTTCTGTCCTACATTGCCAGGAAGACTTACAGTCCTGGAAATCATGTCCCACCTAGGGGGGAGGGCAGTGAGTTCACCTGCCAATATGGCTTAGAGAGAGAGACAACAAAAGAGGTTCTCTGGGAGTGACTCTTAGGCATCATATTCAGTAGTCTTAGCCTATCCTTTGCAAGAATAAGTTTAATAGGGGCAAGCCCCAAGATTGAAGGCTTGGCCTATTGATTTGGTTGTCTCCACTGCTTGGGAGAACATCAGAAATTCTCCAAATAAGGAAGTTGAATATGTCCTCCTTTCTCCCGAGTTCCCCAAGAAGACTTTGCAAATACTTCTTTATTCACTGCCTACATTGCTCTGAGATATATCAGGGCATAACACTAACCTGGACAGACCAACACAATCTCAAGCATTATTCGATATCCCCTGTTCTTATGGTTTTCAACTAAACTGACTATACAAGTTAAATTAAGAAATGCACTACCCAAAATATATATTTCGCACCAACATAAACATCTCTCCCTTTAGTCTCAAACAGAAATTGAAGTTTTAAGATATGGGTAATATCATCCTTCTTCCTGAATTCTGCTTTACCTTTGTCCTATCCAGATTAGTGCCCTTCATATCTCTACTCAAAGTCTGACCCTTTTTACAACTTTTTAAACAGTAGCTCTATGGAGTACTGCTGACTGTCATAGCTTCAGAGCTCTAACTCTGGGTCTCAGGTGTCCCATAAATACCCAAGGTTTCTGGGAATGACCAGGTTATATACAAACCACTCAGTATATCAGAATTTAGAAATAACAGTTACCTGTTATATATATATTACCAGTTTCTCACATATGTACTCCTGAATATATGTGACTCCTATAAGAGCTTATAATCTAGGACCATTTACAATAGGCCCCAACCTGATAACCCATGCTCTTGACTTCAGTTCACCAAGTTTTTATATTATAGTTAGTCCATATGAATTGAGGCACGATAATATTTGTCTTTTTGTTCCTGACATTTCATTTAACACACAGTCCTTAAGTTTCATACACCTATTTATATGTCTCACAATTTCATTCTTTCTTGTGGCTGCTCAGAAGTCTGACATATGCATATACCAAAGTTCCCCGTCCCATTCTTCATTTGTTGTACCCTTAGGCCACCTCCATTCATTGTGAATCATGAACACTGCTGCCATAAACACCAGTGTGCAAATGTCCATTCATGTCTCCACACTCTTCCTCCAGTATATACTGAGCAATAAGGTTTCAGGATCATCTGGCAACCCCACTCCTAGCCTCTGGTGAACCACCACACTGCCCTTCAAGGGGCTGCACCTCTCAGTTTCCCTACTAATAGTGAATAGGTACATCTCTTTCTCCACATTTTCTGTAGCACTTGTTTCTCTGTGTACATTTTTTTTTTTTTTTTTTTGCATGGGCAGGCACCAGGAATCGAACCTGGGTCTCTGGCATGACAGGTGAGAACTCTGCCTGCTAAGCCACCATGGCCTGCCTCCTCTGTGTTCATTTTTTTTGGGGGATTCTGGGTGATTTTATTTTATTTTATAAATCTATGTTTTTTTTTACATTTTCTGCAGTTAACCATGTACCATTTTTTATTTAAAAACCAATTTTACTACCTATAAAAATAAAGAAGAGTGTGCATGGGTGGTACAGTGGTAGAAGACTCGCCTTCCGTGCGGGAGACCTGGATTCGAGTCCTGGACCATGCACCCTGTTTCTAACTCCTGCTGGACTCTGTTACCAATGACATATTCCAAGTTTATTCTCGAATGTCGGTTCACATCAGTGGGACCATACAGTATTTGTCTTTTAGTTTTTGGCTAGACTCACTCAGCATAATGTTCTCTAGGTCCATCCATGTTATTACATGCTTCATAAGTTTATCCTGTCTTAAAGCTGCATAATATTCCATCATATGTATGTACCACAGCTTGTTTAGCCACTTGTCTGTTGATGGACATTTTGGCTGTTTCCATCTCTTTGCAATTGTAAATAACGCTGCTATAAACATTGGTGTGCAAATGTCCGTTTGTGTCTTTGCCCTTAAGTCCTTTGAGTAGATACCTAGCAATGGTTGCTGGGTCGTATGGCAATTCTATATTCAGCTTTTTGAGGAACTGCCAAACTGCCTTCCACAGTGGTTGCATCATTTGACATTCCCACCAACAGTGGATAAGTGTGCCTCTTTTTCCGCATCCTCTCCAGCACTTGTCATTTTCTGTTTTGTTGATAATGGCCATTCTGGTGGGTGTGAGATGATATCTCATTGTGGTTTTGATTTGCATTTCTCTAATGGCCAGGGACATTGAGCATCTCTTCATGTGTCTTTTGGCCATTTGTATTTCCTCTTCTGATAGGTGTCTGTTCAAGTCTTTTTCCCATTTTGTAATTGGATTGGCTGTCTTTTTGTTGTTGAGTTGAACAATCTCTTTATAAATTCTGGATACTAGACCTTTATCTGATATGTCGTTTCCAAATATTGTCTCCCATTGTGTAGGCTGTCTTTCTACTTTCTTGAAGAAGTTCTTTGATGCACAAAAGTGTTTAATTTTGAGGAGCTCCCATTTATTTATTTCCTTCTTCAGTGCTCTTGCTTTAGGTTTAAGGTCCATAAAACCGCCTCCAATTGTAAGTTTCATAAGATATCTCCCAACATTTTCCTCTAACTGTTTTATGGTCTTAGACCTAATGTTTAGATCTTTAATCCATTTTGAGTTAAATTTTGTATATGGTGTGAGATATGGGTCTTCTTTCATTCTTTTGCATACGGATATCCAGTTCTCTAGGCACCATTTATTGAAGAGACTGTTCTGTCCCGGGTGAGTTGGCTTGACTGCCTTATCAAAGATCAAATGTCCATAGATGAGAGGGTCTATATCTGAGCACTCTATTCGATTCCATTGGTCGATATATCTATCTTTATGCCAATACCATGCTCTTTTGACCACTGTGGCTTCATAATATGCCTTAAAGTCAGGCAGTGCGAGACCTCCAGCTTCGTTTTTTTTCCTCAAGATGTTTTTAGCAATTTGGGGCACCCTGCCCTTCCAGATAAATTTGCTTATTGGTTTTTCTAATTCTGAAAAATAAGTTGTTGGGATTTTGATTGGCATTGCATTGAATCTGTAAATCAATTTAGGTAGGATTGACATCTTAACTATATTTAGTCTTCCAATCCATGAACACGGTATGCCCTTCCATCTATTTAGGTCTTCTGTGACTTCTTTTAACAGTTTTTTGTAGTTTTCTTTATATAGGTTTTTTGTCTCTTTAGTTAAATTTATTCCTAGGTATTTTATTCTTTTAGTTGCAATTGTAAATGGGATTCGTTTCTTGATTTCCCCCTCAGCTTGTTCATTGCTAGTGTATAGAAATGCTACAGATTTTTGAATGTTGACCTTGTAACCTTCTACTTTGCTGTACTCATTTATTAACTCTAGTAGTTTTGTTGTGGATTTTTCCGGGTTTTCGACGTATAGTATCATATCGCCTGCAAACAGTGATAGTTTTACTTCTTCCTTTCCAATTTTGATGCCTTGTATTTCTTTTTCTTGTCTAATTGCTCTGGCTAGAACCTCCAACACAATGTTGAATAGTACTGGTGATAGTGGACATCCTTGTCTTGTTCCTGATCTTAGGGGGAAAGTTTTCAATTTTTCCCCATTGAGAATGATATTAGCTGTGGGTTTTTCATATATTCCCTCTATCATTTTAAGGAAGTTCCCTTGTATTCCTTTCTTCTGAAGTGTTTTCAACAGGAAAGGATGTTGAATCTTGTCTAATGCCTTCTCTGCATCAATTGAGATGATCATGTGATTTTTCTGCTTTGATTTGTTGATATGGTGTATTACATTAATTGATTTTCTTATGTTGAACCATCCTTGCATACCTGGGATGAATCCTACTTGGTCATGATGTATAATTCTTTTAATGTGTTGTTGGATACGATTTGCTAGAATTTTATTGAGGATTTTTGCATCTATATTCATTAGAGAGATTGGTCTGTAGTTTTCTTTTTTTGTAATATCTTTGCCTGGTTTTGGTATGAGGGTGATGTTGGCTTCATAGAATGAATTAGGTAGTTTTCTCTCCACTTTGAATTTTTTGAAGAGTTTGAGGAGAGTTGGAACTAATTCTTTCTGGAACGTTTGATAGAATTCACATGTGAAGCCGTCTGGTCCTGGACTTTTCTTTTTAGGAAGCTTTTGAATGACTAATTCAATTTCTTTACTTGTGATTGGTTTGTTGAGGTCATGTATTTCTTCTTGAGTCAAAGTTGGTTGTTCTTGTCTTTCCAGGAACCCGTCCATTTCATCTAAATTGTTGTATTTATTAGCGTAAAGTTGTTCATAGTATCCTGTTTTTACCTCCTTTATTTCTGTGAGGTCAGTAGTTATGTCTCCTCTTCCATTTCTGATCTTATTTATTTGCATCCTCTCTCTTCTTCTTTTTGTCAATCTTGCTAAGGGCCCATCAATCTTATTGATTTTCTCATAGAACCAACTTCTGGTCTTATTGATTTTCTCTATTGTTTTCCTGTTTTCAATTTCATTTATTTCTGCTCTGATCTTTGTTATTTCTTTCCTTTTGCTTGCTTTGGGATTAGTTTGCTGCTCTTTCTCCAGTTCTTCCAAGTGGACAGTTAAGTCCTGCATTTTTGCCTTTTCTTCTTTTCTGATATAGGCATTTAGGGCAATAAATTCCCACTTAGCACTGCCTTTGCTGCGTCCCATAAGTTTTGATATGCTGTGTTTTCATTTTCATTCACCTCGAGGTATTTACTAATTTCTCTTGCAATTTCTTCTTTGACCAACTCGTTGTTTAAGAGTGTGTTGTTGAGCCTCCACGTATTTGTGAATTTTCTGGCACTCCGCCTATTATTGATTTCCAACTTCATTCCTTTATGATCCGAGAAAGTGCTGTGTATGATTTCAAGCTTTTAAATTTGTTAAGACTTGCTTTGTGACCCAGCATATGGTCTATCTTTGAGAATGATCCATGAGCACTTGAGAAAAAGGTGTATCCTGCTGTTGTGGGATGTAATGTCCTATAAATGTCTGTTAAGTCTAGCTCCTTTATAGTAATATTCAGATTCTCTATTTCTTTATTGATCCTCTGTCTAGATGTTCTGTCCATTGATGAGAGTGGTGAATTGAAGTCTCCAACTATTATGGTATATGAGTCTATTTCCCTTTTCAGTGTTTGCAGTGTATTCCTCACGTATTTTGGGGCATTCTGGTTCGGTGCGTAAATATTTATGATTGTTATGTCTTCTTGTTTAATTTTTCCTTTTATTAGTATATAGTGTCCTTCTTTGTCTCTTTTAACTGTTTTACATTTGAAGTTTAATTTGTTGGATATTAGTATAGCCACTCCTGCTCTTTTCTGGTTGTTATTTGCATGAAATATCTTTTCCCAACCTTTCACTTTCAACCTATGTTTATCTTTGGGTCTAAGATGTGTTTCCTGTAGACAGCATATAGAAGGATCCTGTTTTTTAATCCATTCTGCCAATCTATGTCTTTTGATTGGGGAATTCAGTCCATTAACATTTAGTGTTATTACTGTTTGGATAATATTTTCCTCTACCATTTTGCCTTTTGTATTATATATATCATATCTGAGTTTCCTTCTTTCTACACTCTTCTCCATACCTCTCTCTTCTGTCTTTTTCTATCTGACGCTAGTGCTCCCTTTAGTATTTCTTGCAGAGCTGGTCTCTTGGTCACAAATTCTCTCAGTGACTTTTTGTCTGAGAATGTTTTAATTTCTCCCTCATTTTTGAAGGACAATTTTGCTGGATATAGGAGTCTTGGTTGGCAGTGTTTCTCTTTTAGTAGTTTAAATATATCATCCCACTGTCTTCTAGCCTCCCTCTGTGTTCATTTTTGAACAGTTTTATTCACACATCATATAATCCAATCTAAGTATATGAATGCACCTTCGCCGCAATAATCTATATGAAAGCATTTTCTTTCCTTCCACATAGAATCCCTAGCTGTTTTAGTTTGCTAGCAATACAACAGAAACGAAACGGCTTTTTAAAAGGGAAATTAATTAAGCTGCAACTTTACAGTGCAACAGCCGTGAAAACATCCAAATTAAAGAAAGGATATAGAAATGTCCAGTCTAAGGCATCCAGGGAAAGATACCTTGGTTCAAGAAGGCTGATGACATTCAGGGTTTCTCTCCCAACTGAAAAAGCACATGGCAAGCATGGTGACATCTGCTAGCTTTCTCTCCAGGCTTTTTCTTTCATGAAGTTCTCCCAGGGGTATTTTTCTTCATATCCAAAGGTGTCTGGCTACATGGGCCCTCACAGTTCTCATGGCTGTCTTGCAGCTCTGTTGTTCTCTCCAAAATACCTCCACCTTTTAGGATTCTGGTAAACTAGACCCACCTGGAATGGGTGGAGTCACAACTCCATATAATCAAGTTAATACCCACAATTGGGTATATCACATCTCCATGGAAATAATCTAATTGTAAGATTCCAACCTATATTATTGAATAGGGATTAAGAGAAATGGTTGCCTCTACATGATGCTCAAGATTAAAACATAGCTTTTCTAGGGTACATAATTATTTGAAACTAGTACAATATTCCTCCCCCCTACCCCCCAGTTGTTGCATTTAGTTTTGTCATAAAATGCCTTTGTTACATTCAATGGATGCATATTACAATGTTACTGTTGACTATGGACCCTAGCTTGCATTTATTGTACTTTTTCCTGTATACTGTCCATTTTCAACACCTTGCAATGTTGACTTTCATTTGTTCTCCCTCATGCAAAAACATTTTTTTATTTAAACATTTAATCACCATCATTCTCCACTCTAAGCATTCCTAAATTATACCACCCTTGTCCTTATCCTTTGTCTTTCCTTTTGGTTTCATACATGCCCCCAGCACTTCTCCCTCAATCATACTCACATTCAGCTTCATTCAGTATACTTTTATTATGCTACAATCAGATAGTATTATGCTATCCATTTCTGAATTTTTATAATCAATCCTGTTGCATACTCTGTATTCCTTCAGCATCAAATACCCAATCTCTACCCTATTTCTGTCTCCTGATAACCTGTGTTCTTAACTTCAACCCTCAAAGTTCATTCATTAATGTTAGTTCATATTAATGAGACCACACAGTATTTGTCTTTTTGTTTCTCGTCAGTTTCACTTAGCATAATGTCCTCAAGGTTCTTCCACGTTGTTACATGCTTCATAACTTTATTCTGTCTTACAGCTGCATAATATTCCATCATATGTATATACTACACCTTGTTTAGCCACTCAGAAGTCCATTGATGGGCTTTTGGGCTGTTTCCATCTCTTAGCAATCATAAATATTCATAAATAATGCTGCTATAAACATTGGTATACAAATGTCCATTTGTGTCCTTGCCCTCAGGTCCTCTGAATAGATACCTAGTAATGGAATTGCTTAACCACATGGCAATTTTATAGTTGGTTTCCTGAGGAACCACCAAACTGCCTTCCAGAATGGTTGTTCTATTTTATATTCCCATAAACAGTGAATAAGTGTGCCTCTTTCTCCACATCCTCTCCAGCACTTGTCATTGTTTTTTGATAATGGCCATTCTAGTGAGTGTCAGATAATATCTTACTGTGGTTTTGATTTGCATTTCCCTAATAGCCAGTGAAGTTGAGCATCTTTTCATGAGCCTTTTAGTCATTTGTATTTCCTCTTCTGAGAAGTGTCTGTTCATGTCTTTTGCCCATTTTGTAATTGGGTTGTTTATCTTTTTGTTGTTGAGTTGAAGAATCTCTTTATGTATTCTGGATACTAAACCCTCATCTGATATGTGGTTTTTCTAATATTATCTCCCATTACATATGCTGCCTTTTTACTTTCTTGAGAAAGTTCTTTGATGCACAAAAGCGTTTAATTTTTAGGAGTTCCCATTTACCTATTTGTTTTTTCAATGCTCATGCTTTGGGTTTAAGGTCTAAGAAACTTCTTCCTATTACAAGATTTATAAGATATTTCCCTACATTTTCTTCTGAAAGTTTCATGGTCTTATCTCTAATGTTTAGGTCTTGATTCATTTTGAGTTAATTTTTGTATAGGTGTGAGATACAGATCCTCTTTCATTCTTTTGCATATGGATATCCAGTTCCCCAAGCAACACTTACTGAAGAGGCTACTCTGTCCTACGTGGACTGGCTTGACTGCCTTGTCAATCAATTCTCCATAGATGAGAGGGTCTATTTCTGAACACTCCATTCTATTCCATTGGTCAGTATGTCTATCTTTATGCCAGTTCCATGCTGTTTTGACCACTGTAGCTATGTAATATGCTTTGAAGTCAGGTAGTGTAAGACCTCCCACATTACTTTTCTTTTTCAAGATATTTTTAGCTATTCAAGGAACCCTGCCCTTCCAAATGAATTTTGTTATTGTTTTTTTCTTTTTCTGTTTTTTTTTTTTTTCTATTTTGGGATTTTAATTGGTATTGCACTGAATCTATAATTCAGTTTGGGTGGAAATGACATTGAGCTATATTTACTCTTCCAATCCATGAACAGGTATGCCTTTCCATTTATTTAGGTATTCCATGATTTTTTTTTTTAACAATTCTTGTAATTTTCTGTGTATAGATCATTTGTATCCTTAGATTCATTCTTAAATATTTTTTTTTTAGGAATGAATTTTGGTTTCTATTGTAAATGGAATTTTTTCTTGATTTCCTTCTCAGATTACTCACTACTTGTGTACAGAAACACTACTGATTTTCAGGTGTTGATTTTGTACCCTGCCACTTTGCTGTACTCATTTATTAGCTCTAGTAGCTTTGTTGTAGATTTTTCAGGATTTTTGACCTATAGTATCACATCAGCTGCATATAGTAAGAGTTATACTTCTTCTTTTCCAATTTGGATGCCTTTTATATATTTTTCCTTGTCTAATTGCTCTGGCTAGAACTTCCAGCACAATGATGAATAACAGTGTGACAGTGGGCATCCTTGTCTTGTTCCTGATCTTAGAGGGAAAGCTTTCGGTCCTTCCCCATTGAGGATGATGTTAGCTGTGGGGTTTTCATATATTTCCTTTATCAAATTGAGGAAGTTTCCTTTTATTCTTACCCTTTGAAGTGTTTTCATCAAGAAAGAATGTTGAATGTTTTCAAATGCCTTTTATGTATCAATCGAGAGGCTCATGTGGTTTTTCTGCTTTCATTTGTTGATATGGTGTTTTAGATTATTTGATTTTCTTATGTTGAACCATCCTTGCATACCTGGAATAAATTTCACTTGGTCATGGTGTATAATTCTTTTAATGTGCTGCTGGATTCAATTTGCAAGTATTTTGTTGAGGATTTTCACATCTATTTTCATTAAAGAGATTGGTCAGTAATTTCCTTTTCTTATTATATCTTTGGTTTTGTTTTTAGGGTGGTGTTGGCTTCATAGAATGAGTTAAATTGCCTTCCTTCCTTTTCAATGTTTTTGAAGAATTTGAGCAGTATTGGTACTAATTCTTTCTTGAATTCTTGGTAGAATTCACATGTGAAGCTATTTGGTCCTGGATTTTTCTTTTTTGGGAGCTTCGATGACTGATTCAATCTCTTTACTTGTGATTGGTTTGTTCAGGTCATCTATTTCTTCTCAAGTTGATGTTGGTTATTCATGCCTTTCTAGGAAGTTGTCCATTTCATCTATGCTGTTTAGTTGTTAGCATATAGTTGCTCTAGTATCCTCTCATTACCTCCTTTATTTCTGTGGAGTCAGTGGTTATGTTTCCTCTTCCATTTCTGATTTTATTTATTTACACCCTCTCTCTCTCTCTGTCTTTTTGTCAACCTTACTGAGATTTTTGTCAACCTAGCTAGTTCATCAATTCTATTGATTTTTCTCAAAGAAGTAACTTCTGGTTTGGTTGATTTTCTTGATTGTTTTCATGTTCTCAATTCCATTTATTTCTGCTCTAATCTTCGTTATTTCTTCCTTTTGTTTGCTTTGTTAGTTTTCTGTTCTTTCTCTAGTTCTTTGAAGTGAACAGTAAATTCCTCAATTTTTTCTCTTTCTTCTTTTTGATATAGGCATTTAAGGCAATAAATTTCCCTCAAAACTGCCTTTGCTGCATCCCTTAAATTTTGATATGTTGTGTTTTCATTTTCATTTGCCTCAAGATACTTACTGATTTCTCTTGTAATTTCTTTTTTTCTGACGCACTGGTTGTTTAAGAGTGTGTTGTTTATATTTGCATATTTCCTGGTTCTCTGCCTATTATTGATTTCCAACTTCATTCCATTATGATCTGAGAAAGTGTTTTAAATTTATTGAGACTTGCTTTGTGACCCAACATATGGTCTATCCTTGAGAATGATCCATGAGCGCTTGAAAAAAATGTGTATCCTGTTGTTGTGGGGTGTAATGTTCTGTAAATGTTTGTTAAGTCTAGCTCATTTATCATATCATTCAAATTCTCTGTTTCTTTATTGAACCTTTGTCTAGATGTTCTGTGCATTGATGACAGTGGGAAATTGAAGTCTCCACTATTATATAAGATGTCTATTTCCACCTTCAGTGTTGTCAGTGTTTGCCTTATGTACTTTGGAGTATTCTGGCTTATGCCATAAATATTTATGATTGTTATGTCTTTTTGTTGAATTGTTCCTTTTATTAATATATAGTGTCCTTCTTCATCTCTTTTAATTGCTTTACATCTGAAGTCTAAATTGTTGGACAACTCCTGCTTTTTTCTGATTGTTGTTTGCATGAAATGTCTTTTTCCAATCTTTCACTTTCAAACTATTTTTGTTCTTGGTTCTAAAATGAGTCTCCTTTAGACAGCATATAGATGGGTACTGTTTTGTAATTCATTCTGCCAGTATATGTCTTTTGATTGGGGAGTTTAATCCATTAACATTTAATGTTATTATTATAAAGGCAGTAGTTTCTTCTACCATTTTGTCTTTTGGATTTTATAATGATATTGCTTTTAGACCTACTTAATCTAACACATTGGTTTTGTTTTGTCCAAAACTGTTTGTGTTTGGAATTCCCATTCTTTCCTCAATAAATGACATATGGCACCTGAGAGTCTGATTCAGCAAGATGTCAGTGTCAATTCATATAATACATTCCAACACCATTAAAGCTTAATTTCTTGGCTTGTAAAAAATAAGAAGAAATTGAAAATGAAGTTCTAATATTTTCTTCCCATATCACAATGGGTCATTTTGTTCTCTGTTTAGGAGACCATTGGTGAAATGCCTTTCTATCTTTAAACTGCTACATCATAAAGAAACACATTGTATCCTGCTCACCATGATGATCAAAATTATATTGCGTTTTCTGATTACCATGTTTGGTCTCCAAGATGGCAGGTGCCGTCTTACTTACCATATACTCTACATGACTTGGGATTGAAAAGAGATAGTTGAAAGCATATGACAGCCTAACAAGTAGAGGATGACGTAGTATTAGCAAGAAGACATAGACATTATTGCTTAGTCTTATTGTTCTGATGTTATTTGTTGATGAAAACTGTGGGAGGACATGACAATGCATATAAACAGGAGAAATTTCATCATTATTCGTGCTTCTTTAGAAAAAGCCAGCAACAGAAAATTATTTCCAAAGTATATAAACCACCTATGACTAATCACAGAATGACCAGTGTTACCCTTGTAAGGTGGAAATCAAATGAATTAAGGACATTTCCCACTAATTTGGGGTATATTTACAGCAATATTACACTCTTACTCAGATTTTCCTAGTGCAGGTGTCCACAATGTTTCCAAGTTTAGGACATTTTGGAGCCTACACATTTTCTCCCATTGGTGTTTATAGCCCACACTAAATAGAATTAGTAAAATGGGCACTTGGGTTGCTAGGCAATCCTTATACTTATCCTTAGCTGGATCCGTTTTTGTTCACTTCAGCAATGGTTTCAGATCTTTACAATCACTTACATCCAATAAATATTGACTAAAGAATTCTCCATAGCAGTACTGTACCCACAATCTCACATCCATGCTTTCTTCAGTCTCAGCAGATAAGTCAAATTTTCAACTCTTCATTTAAATTTCCTCCTTTTCCTTCCATATATATCCATTTCTTCACATCCTTAAATCTTTCTCTCCTCTCTCTCAGGAAGAGGCATCCTTCCCAAATTTATCCTCACTAATTGGTCTTGTTTATGAAGATCTTCCTGCATTATTAGGACCTTTGTTAAATATCCTGATTCTTTTATATCTTCAGTCTCTCCAAACGGAGCCTTCTGTCCAGAAAGAAATCTAATCATTATACCAGAGCTATCGTCCCTTTCTCCCTTAAACCCTTCAGTGGCCACTATTACTTTTAGGATATCCTAAAAAAGAAACTCTTCATCATGGCTTCCAAAGCCCTACATAATCTGGCTTATGCCTACCTCTCCATTCTTACTTTTTATGCAGCCCTCTCTCTGCTTCACATACACTGGATTTTCAATCTCTCAAACACGTCTTAGGCTCCCACCATAAGGCCTTGCATGAACTCTTTCCTATTTACATAGCAAAGTCCTGTTCTCTTCCATTTTAGCTCAAGCATCATTTCTGTAGGGAAGCTATCCGTGACAATGTCCGATTCCTCTATTATAGACTCCCATGGCCTGGCATTCATCTTATCCTTAGCTCTTGTCATAATTGCCTTTTTGCATTTATTGTCTATGATTATTTTATTCATGCTGACACCCTCTCTGAGCTATAAACTTTATGAAGGCAGGGGCCTGCCTGATTGTGCTCACCATTTAATATCAGAGTCTGGCCCCATATCTGATACTTGAGAGGTGCTCAGAAAATAATGGATGATGAGAAACTGCAGTTCCTCTCTGAGTTCAGTGGTGATCTCCAAATTGCTACATTTAATACTTCCTCTTTCCCTGATTTTATCCCATTTTAACTTTGCCATATTTGACTTTGCTAATCATCCATCCTTCCATTTCCTCCTTCCTTAACTCAGCCTTGTGTTTGTTAACCTCATCTCTTCCTTCTTTATCTCTTTTACTATCTTTTGAGCACTTCATTGTGGATCATCAATAAATCTTTGTTGGATGAATGAATGAAAGGGAAGTTTTCCTTAGAGTTCTGCCATTGGTTTTTTTCTCTCCTTCCTCTGCTTTCTTTTCCTTGGTAATCTTAACCTACACCATGGCTTCACTGTCATCCACATGTTGGTCTAGCCCTGTATTTCCAGCTGATTATCTTCCTGGAGTTGACATGTCGATATCGTAAACACAACACAGTCCAAATCAAACTAATTCTTTTACCTAAATGCTATCCTTCTCCTTTACCCTTGTCTTGATGAAGTTTCCTCCCACTCAGTTTGGAGGCCCTGAGCCCAAGATCTTAGTTCATTCTCAGCTCCGTTATTCCTCTTCAACTATTATAGTGTTGAGGCACATGAAATGTCCCTTTCCAACACCCCCATTTCTGTGTCCCTAGCCAGTATAGCCTCAATCTGTAGTTTTCAAACTTTCTTTTTAGAAGGAAAGTCCTTTTAAAATATGAACTCTTCCATAGACAGTTGTTATATAAAATGGGTGAAGCAAAGTTGCTCTAGTTGAAGGTGAGGAAAGTGATCTCAGCGCAATCCTCTTGCTCAACAAATGTCCTGGAAGAAGTTGTGGAACAGAGTTTAAAATCTCTGGCCAATGCAACTGCAACAGCTTTTAAAAAAACACATTAAAAATACACTTTTTCTTCATATATGAAACATGTAGAACATAGACACACCTTACCTAGTTAATGCAGCAATTAAATTAAATATAAGGTCCTTCGCATGTGACACATACTCAGTGACACCTGTAATCAATCTTATTCCTTAAAATCTTTCTTCATACTAACTTCTTATTTAAACCTTGCTGTTTCTCTCACACAGCTCTAATTAATCATGCAATTTAGACACTTAATATCAACTCTCCTCTTATTTCCATTCTCATTCTCTTGTTAGTCCAGACCTCTTGCCAGGCCATTTTCTGAGTAGCTCTTCTTCCACCTGTCAATTTCCCTAGAGTTGATCTGTATAGTTTATTCCCAGCTCAAACTTGTTCCTTAGCTCTACAATGACCACAAGACAAGTTCAAACACCTTAGCTTGGTGCTTAAGTTTCTTACCTTCACCCAAGTCCTTTCTTCCTTACTCTGTCATACAGACCCTCAGCTGAAGGCAAGTCGGGTTCTTTACTGCTCCTTGAATGCACCAGGCACCTTCCCACAGCCACTCCATGTATTTCCTCTTGTTCAGTGGGAAAAGCACTCTGATCTCTAAGTCCTTGACATTGTTTAAAGTTTATTTGTCAAGTCCACTATGTCTCACCAATTTCTGGAACTCCAACTGGGCACGCTTTTGCTTGTTTTGAGCTTTCAGATGCAGCATGGACCCCAAGAGGAACCAATTAATTCATTTATTCATAATGAATCCATGCTCATTATTTGTGGACTCCATATATGTGAATTTGCCTATTTGATAAAATTTATTTGTAACCCCCAAATCAATATGCGTGGCATTTTTGTGGTCATTTGACAACATGCACAGAGGGGCAAAAAACTCAGTTGCCTGATGCACTGAATAAGGCAACATTCTTGTCTCAGTTCTCATATTGTACATGTGTCCTTTTTGCAGTATAGTTAGTGCCATGTTTCTCACATTTCTATGCTTCCTGTTGGAGATTTTGCTGTTTAAAATGGCCCCCAAGTGTGGTATGGTAGTGGTATCTTGTGTTCCTCAGCAAAGAAGGCTGTGATGCTCCTTAAGAAGAAAATACATGTGTCAGATAAATGTTGTTTAGGCATAAATTATAGTTTTTTTGACCATGTGTTCAATAGTAATGAAACAACAGTATATTTTGAGTAAGGTGTCTTTGTACAGAAGCACACATAAAACAAGGCTATGTATTGATTGGTAGAAATGAAAATGTTGTGACCAGAGGCTTGCAAGATCCTATCAGTAGTCACTAATTCAGTGTTTGCACTGACTTGCGTAAATAATGAGAATCAACTCTGTGTATGAAATACCAAGCGTGGGCTTGGCCTTCCAGTGGGTGCTGGGGATACAATGGTGATCACGATAAACATAGCCCCCGCACGCAAAGAGATTATATCTACCAGGGATGACATAATGAAAGGTAGTTGTAATGAAGTGAAGTAAGCACCATGATGGGGGAATGCAAGGAGCTGTGGGAGTACATAGCAGACCTACATAATGCAGGGGCATCTTGGGGTGTCAGGGCTGGCTTCCCACAGCCTGAGACCTAAAATGTTGAATTGAAGTTAAGTAGGTGATGAGAGGGGCAGATGACTCCAGGCCAGAGAATCAGCCAGGAAACATCGCTGTTGGATGTCTGGAGGCAGATTTTCTGGAAGGCAGAGTTGCTGGAGGTGGAGTAGGCATTAGTATCAAGGTTTAGCTTTAACTTAAAAAGAACAAGGGGATTTTGGATAGGCTCGTTCAAGATGCTAATGCTTTCTCCATCCCTTCCTTGCCTCCCCCCACCTTCCCCACTTCTTAAAATGTGCGTACAATTCCTTTTCAGTTTTGATACTCTTTGGAATTAGTCTCTCACTTCTAAACTGGAAGCCAATAATTTAATCTGCAGCAGGTGATTTTCGGCAACCCACCAGGAGCCTGCCCCTCCCCCAACTCCACGTGACAACCCCAAATGATTCAGAGCTGCATAAGCCTTGAAACCACCTAAACCCATCCCAGAGACCTCACAACTCTTTTTTTGTTTTAAGTCATCCGCAAACAGAAGAATTTCGTGGGTTTATTTGATCTTTTTATGTTGTTGTTTTCAGGATGTAACTTTTCTCTTTTCCTCTCAAGCCTGGGTGGTAGGCAGTTATCCAAGAGAGGAGAGGTCTGGAGTCTTTGGCAAGTCCCAGGATACACTTCAAGGCCAGATGAACATACAGGCAAATGGTCTGGGATATCTTTATGAACACTACTCAGATTACTTGGCTGAAATCTTTCTCTTACATCACATCTCAATGGTTGTAACAACACAGTTTGATAAAACATTTTCTTTAGCAATCATGTCACAGTTATTAAGATATAACCTTGGGAACTCCTTACATGATTTAATTTCTCTTTGAACTAATTTCTTCTGATTTTACAGACATGTACCGGGTTTCTTCCCAGACACAAAGGAGTTTTTAAAATGGTAGTTGTATGGAATCTCTGCTTAGCAGAATTCTCTACTAATTTTTGAGTAGTTTTACCTAGAGGTTAATAGTAGAGGCAAAGAGAGATAAAAAGTGATTTGTGATGGTGTCACCTTTCAGTGATAAAATGGAGATAATAAAATATCCATGGAAAAAAAAGATCTGTGATTTCTTACTTGGAACTCTGGGAACCAGATATATTTAAGAATTCAAAATTTTAGAGATATTCGAAAGATAACTTGGTGTCCATAATTCATATTATCCCAAGAAGGGTCTGGGACAGCACCCTATAATCAAGCATACTGTATCTGTAATGGAACATCTGAATATTTACATCACATGGAATAACCTCATGTCAGTTCTCCAAATGAGTTTTGGTGCCAAACTTAGGAAAAAGACATTTGGTTTTTAGAGTATTCGGGTTTCAGGATTTCTGATAAGGAATTGTGAACCTGTCCTCATCATTTTACTGAAAAATTTGCTGTATTAGATGTGATGCTGATCATAAAAATGGTATTTCAACATCAGATATTATTATTTTATTGCCTAACTTAATAGCATTGGCATATCTTTGACCCATATCTGTTTGCAAGATCCTTTTGGGTTATAAAGAATGTAATTTTTGTGCCTGGAAAATTCAATATACTACTCTGTGATCTTTCTATCAGCTGCTCTTTGCTGAGCTGGCTGGCTTTCCAATATGCATTTCCTTCAGTACAAAATGCAGAGGTTTTTCTCTCCAGATGAACTGTCGAACACTTTTTCTAAAGTTGGGGCTGGGCTTGTGACTAGTTGATTGTGCTGGTCTGGTGGGCATTTCAGGTTTATTTAAGTGTCTAGAAGCCGTGCTCCTGGGAACAGTGGAAAGAGGAAAGTGCTTGGAATTCTCAGAATCTCTGGATTCGCACTGTGATTTCTGTTTCTTTCTAACCATGGTGATGGTGGTAGTCAATTCATTTAACTTCCCTGAGTCTTAATTTCTCAAAGTTAAGATAGGAATAATAACTGCCTCTATTACTTCTTAGGCAGGGAAGTAATACTTTCTTCAGAATAAAATGAGATGATGTAGTCGCAAGCAAGAAGATGTTCTGGAATTCACATTCAAGAAAAGGCAGCTATCTAATTTCAAGGACAGTACATATTTATGGGAGTGTCTATTGATAAATCTTGGGTTGTATGGCTTTATTCCTGCTTAGATCTGGACAAGGACAATTAATCGAGTGTCTCCTGTATCAGGAACTGCAGCAAGCAGGCATCCTTGTTTAATGCTCACAATGCCCTGTTCTAGTCTGCAAGCTGCTGGAAAGCCATATACCAGTAATACTATATCTTCTGGGAGTAACTTTTCTCTTAATTCCTATTCAGCACTATAGGCTGGAAACTTGATTAAATTATCTCCACAGAGCTGTGATTCACTCATTTGTGAGTACTGACCTTTCATTAGAGCGAGATGTGTCTCCACTCATTCCAGTTGGGTCTTGATTTGTTTCCTGGAATCCTTTAAAAGAGGAAGCATTTTGGAGAAAGCTTCAGAATGACAAGAGCCACGGGGAGAGCCCACACAGCTCTGGAGATGAAGAAGGAAAATGCCCCTGGGGGACCTTCATGAAACAGGAAGCCTGGAGAGAAAGCTACCAGATGTTGCCATGTTCACCATATGCCTTTCCAGTTGAGAGAGAAACCTGAACATCATTGGCATTTTTTTGAGTGAAGGTTACCTCTTGTTGGAGTCTTAATTTGGATATTTTTAAGGACGTGCTTTCATTGGGACATTTTCATGGTCTTAGAACTGTAAATTAGCAACTTAATAAATTCCCTTTTTTTAAAAGCCATTCTATTTCTGGTATATCGCATTCTGGCAGCTAGAAACTAGAACAAAGGAGAATTTATTAAGTTGCAAGTTTACAGTTCTAAGGCTGTGAAAATGCCCAAATTAAGGCAAGGCTATAGAAATGTCCAAATTAAGACACCAACAAGAGGCTACCTTCACTCAAGAAAGGCTGATAAAATTCAGGGTTTCTCTCTCAGCTGGAAGGATGCATGTCTAAGTCTGCTAGATTTCTCTCCCAGCTTCTTGTGTCATGAAGCTCCCTCAGGGGTATTTTCCTTCTTCATCTCCAAAGGTCTCTTCTGGCTTCATGGACTCTAAACCTTTTTCCAAAATGGTTCCCTCTGAAAGGGCTCCAGTAAGAACCCCGCCTTGAATGGGTAGAGACACATCTCCATGGAAACCATCTAATCAAAAGTTACCACCTGCAATTGGGTGGGTCACATCTCCATGGAAACAATCAAAAAGTTCCCACCCAGCTATATGGAATGAATATTGGATGAGGATTAAAGAACTTGGCTTTTCTGGGGTACACAACAGATTCAAACCAGCAAACACCTCTTTGAGGTGGCTGCCATTATCTCCACTTGGAAGATAGACTTTGCCAAGATCACACCAGTAACTGGTATCTGAGTCAGGATTAAAATCCAGATTTGTTTGATGATAAAGTCAGCATTCTTTGTAAATTGCAAAGAATATTTGCAATGGTGACTGTCTGTGATTGTGTTTTTGCAGATTGAGAATAAGATGGGAGTTCATGGAAATTTAGGTAGCTCACTTTGCTTGATTGTAAATTCCACACGGTATCAATAAATCACCCACTGTGGAAGCTCATGTTGAAACGAGCCATTATCTGGTGCTTTGGGATATCTTCATCCATTCTCCTTTGTGGTAGAATTTATTCTCATCATACCATCCTTATCAATACACAAAACGTTTTCATGTGTTTAAAAGCTGGTTTCCTATTTGTTCTTCTTTCATGAGATGCACTACATTACTTTTCTTTACTATCCTCTTGGCCTAGTTGCTAGCTTTCCCTGGATGAAATGTTGAATTGAGAAACCCAGGTAACCTTCCTAAGCATGTTCCTTTCTTATTTGCAGTAATCATTCTGATTCATAGTACGCGCTTATCCATCTGTGGTGGCTTTCACCGTGATCCTGGGAAGCACATGAAAAGAATGGGTTGGGTTGGCTAATGGGCACTGTGGATTCTCTTTATTTTAATTTCTGTTCTCCTTTCTCTGTCTGTCTGTCTGTCTGCATATCTGTCATTCAAGAAGAACAGAGCCTCTGACACCCCTTTGGCTGTGAGAAACAGAGAGGCCAAGGGCTGCGAGAGGCATGAGTCCTCTCAAAAGCCTCCCACATCCCATGATCTGCCAATTGGGATTTCACTCTGGAGCATAAGATCATCTATCTGAATTCAGATAGGTGAACTCTGCAACCTCCTGGCTGCAGACTTGTGTCTAAGTGTCAGTGGCCCCAATAAGGTAAAATACCCAAAGAAAGTAGTCTTGGTACAAAGGAATTTAACAGACTATGGGTTTTGAGCAAAAGAGAGAACAACATGGATTCCAGCTTTCCTATGACTTCCTTCTGGCTGGTGGTGGTCAGGACCAGGAATTAGGATGTGCATATCAAGATGACTAAGAGCTTCCCTGGCAAGTGTCACATTCTCTTAGCTGCTCCTTACACCTTGAATTTCCTTCATTTCTTGCTTTCTCTTCTTCATAATTAATTTGAAAAATATTTGTTGAGCTATGTCTCAGATCATGCTCCAATGCATATGGAGTCCTTTCCTCGTGGAACTCGCAGTCTGGTGGGGTACACAGATGTTAATCAAATAATTGAATAACACATCTAAAATTGTCACTGAACAAGAGGTGTTTGCTACTCTGCGAATCATGGTGGTTAAAGGAAGACTTTCTTTTTGTGTGGTGGATTCACCAATAGTGGGTTATTCACTTCTTCTATCCTTCTTCTTCTTCTTTTTTTAAAAGATTTTTATTGATAGATCTTCACACACATACATTCCATGCATAGTGTACAACCAGTGGGCTCGCCATATCATCACATGGCTGTGTATTCATCACCATAATAATTTTTTAGAACATTTGCATCTCTCCAGAAAAAGGAATAAAAAGAAAAAAGAAAAAACTCATACATCCCACACCCTTTACCCCTCCCTCTCATTGACCATGAGTATTTCCATCTACCCAATTTATTTTACCCTTTTATACCTCACTTCTTGTGAGCATTATGGCTTTGGTTACTTTTATTAGGTCTTAAAATCAATATCTTAGTAAGAAAAATATTAACTATGTAGTCTGTTAGATGGATTACTGAACTGCACTTAATTTTGAACAGTGAAATACGTATTTGGTTGTTTGAAAAATGTAGCTTCTTGGGGGTGCAAGAGTGGTTCAGTGATAGAATTCTTGTCTGCCATGCAGGAGACCCGGGTTTGATTTCCGGACCATGCATTTTTCACAAAACAAAACAATCAACAAACAAACAAAAAATTCAACAAGATGGTGCTGCAATAATGGGGTACTCACACGGAAAAATAATAAAATGTGACCCCACTGTACAGCATTCAAAAGAAAAAAAAAGTAGCTTCTTTTCTTGATTATATAAGCAATGTAAAAGTATTGTAGAAAATTTGGAAAATCCTGAAAAGTACAAAGAATAAAATGAAAATTCCCTAGAAATATCAGTGTTAATTTTTGATATATATCTTTCCATGCTTTTTCTAGACATACATATATTTTAAAATATAATTAGGACCATATTATAAATACAATTTTGCAATCTCTTTAAAAACTTTTCATTGAATTTTAAACCTTTATTATGTCATTAAATAATCTTAAAAGGAAAGTTTATTTACTGCATTATATTCTATATTTGAATGTGCCATAATTGATTTAAATATTCCTTTATTGTATGCTATGATAATTCTATTTTTTCTGCCATAAGTAATATTGTGAAGTACATATTTCTGTAATTTATGACAATTTACTGAAGCTGGATTTTGGGAAGAAAAATAATAGGGTCAAAGGCAATGAAGTTATAAGTCTTGTGATAAATATTTCAGAATTGCTTTCCAAATAGATAATATTAATCTAACTTCCATTAGTAAAGTGTGAGAGTGGTTATCTTACTGGTTACCTTATCATTGCTGATCATTGCTAATTAGATGATTGAAAAATATTATTTTCTTTTAATTTGTTTTTCTGGTGGAATTAAGCTCTTTTTATGTGTTTGTAAGCCAGCTGCACTTCTTATGAACCTCAGTTCATGTTCTTTGCTTACTTCTTTATTTGTGGTTTTCAGTACTTTTCTTATTGTTTGGTTAAAGCTTTTTGTTTATTAAAGGTGCCAATCTTTTGTTGTATGCAACAGTTTCAAAGGCTTTTTGTTGAAACAGAAGTTTTAAATTACTGTGTTGTCATATCTACTTACTTTTTTCTTCTTGATATCTTCTATCGCATTTACATTCAGAAAATCTTTCCATATCCTGAGAATCAGATAACATTGTGCCTATGTTTCCTTTTTGTTTGTTTGTTTTCATGGGGAGGCAACAGAAATTGAACCCGGGTCTCCAGCATGGTCGGCGAGAACTCTGCCTGCTAAGCCACCATGGCCCACTCTGTGCCTATGTTTTTAAAGTTGCATAAATTTTTATTGTGGTGCTCATGAGATACTTCAGCATCTGGGGGCAGTGCTCACTGTGACATTTCTGAACATGACGTGTGGTCAGTACATGCTGGCCTAATAGTTTGATCTCAGTGGTCATTGGTTGCTGGGGCAGTGTCCTTTGACAGGGGAGTGTTGTCCAGTAAAACAAAGGGGAGAAATATCTTCCAGATAATAGGATGAGCTCATGAAATGATATAGAGGTGAGAAACAAAACCCTTGATGTGGCAGGAATGCCTCTAGCAGGAGTTGCAAGCACATGCTGAGAGGGTAATGGATTAGACTTAGCCTGGTCCTAAAAGGTCTCTAAGACCATGCCGAGAAGCTTACAGTTACATCAAAAAGGGTGAGAAGTCATTGAAAGGTTTTCAGGAGGCAAGTGACAGGATCAAATTGACTTTATGAAATCTAGGTAGATTACTTAAATTTGCTCTAAATAGCATAGAGGAGATTGGAGAAGATGAAATTCAAGTCTGGGCCATCTGTTTGGAAAAAATTAAGTCTTCCAAGTCAGCTCTTAGAGGGCTTGGGTCAGGGCACCACAAAGACCAAAGGACATGTCAGGCGTGGAGTTAGGTATGAGTTTATTAGGACTCACAGATAGGAGAAGATCTTCTACGGTGGCAGCTGGCCATGGAAAATGAAGGTTAGCGCTCTGCAAAAGGGGTGGGGAATGCAAAGGCTTCTAAGGCTTTAGGACAAAGGTGGGAGAACAGAATTTCAGCAGGGTCTTGTGCCATGGGGTCTGAGGTTTGTTAGCAACAGTAATCAGGGGAGGGAAATTTCGGTGCTTTCCTGCCCCCTGAGGTCTGATGACCTTTAATGCTTGTTCCCGGTCATGTAGGTGACTACATGCAATGACCTACTCTCCATAAGGAGGAGAATCTCGGGCCTTGGATACCCAGAGTTAGTCTTTCCAACAATATATAAGAAATGTGGGAGGCAGTATCATTTTGGGCTAGAGAGGAACAGATCCAAGGCATTTTTAGGTGGTAGAATCTGTCCACTCCATTTCTGATCTTTTGTTGACTTTAAATAAAGACAAAGGAGGCAGCACAGCACAGAAGAATAAAGTTCCAGAGAGGGAGTCAGGCATCAGCCGCCATTTCCCTGGTCTTTATTGATTCCTTCCTCCCTGAGGGTCTCTATTTTCTCATCAGTAGAAGGCTTCTTTGGACTAGATGATTGTTAAAATTTTTAACAGCTTTAAAATTTCTGAGTTCTCATCGTTCTAGGTGCCAATTGAAGCATTTTGAAACTGTAAAGTCATCTGAGAAATCTTGTGAAAACAGGAACTTGCACTTTTCTAGGACTTTTTACTTTCTGTTTTTGGAACATTTAAGCTAGGGAGAACTCTAGCAAAGGGTCTGGATGAGTCAGCTGCCTGCTCATGGTGGAGTTCTCTACCTTGTCCTTTCACAGAGGGGAGTCTCCACGGCCCAGGCATGAGGCAGTTTGTTTAAGGAGAATTGAAAGCAGATGCACAAATGCGTCCATGCTGGAACTAGCCTCATACCCTGCTGTCTTATGATCAAAAGTCAAAGGGCCGACGTGCTCAAAAGTGACAACCTTGTAATAAATTAAATACAATGATTGCAATCAAAACCCATGGTTCAAATCCATTGGCAATTTTGGTAACACTGGGGGTTTGGTTCATTCAACATGGAAATGCTCTGTGGCGCCTTCGTCCTTGAGACAATGTGGCTTAGTCTCATTTTTAATCTTTAGTGGGGGCAGAAGATCTGAAGAAGGGAACAGTAAATGAGAAGTGCCTTGCATTTCAGAAGCCCCTGTCTCCTTGATGCTTAGTTTGCTATTTTCTGTCATTTTTGTCTGGAGGCTTTAGACTTGGGTCCACATTCTGCCGTCTGCTTTGCAATCTTATCTAAGGAATCTATAAGCAGCTTAACCCTGTCAAGAGAGGATTGTACTGAAACTGCCTCTTCAGGAAGCAACTGCATTCCACTCCTCAAGCCATTAGCTGTGTCTTACTTACAGGAAGCTTCCATCTTATCAGAGCTGCATCATAAGTAATGGAACATGCTGTCTGGATCCATTTGAGTGTTTCCATAGATTATTTGGACATTTCCAGCTTCATGGACTAGACAGAAGACCCTTGACCTCTGGGATGACAGCACGGAGGCCAGATATGGCTTCTTGTAGTCAGCCAGAGGAAGCCCATAATTACTCTACAGCTGCTTTCTATTATTTTTGTCGCGAAAATCTCTGGGTGTAGTCACCAAGTACATGGGAAATGAATTCATTTTGTGGGGTGGGAGTACCTTAGCAAGAAGAATTCATTCCTCAAGTGGAAAACTTTTAAGTTAATATAAATAAAGTTTTATCTGCCTATGATCTTGAGAATGAGTTTTTTTTTAAAGCAGTTTTATTCAGATATGTTCACATGCCATACAATCTATCCAAAGTGTTTAATCAATGGCTTTTAGTATAATCACAGAATTGTGTATTCATCACCACAATGAATTTTAGAACATTTTCATTACTCGAGAAAGAAAAACCTCATATCCCTCAATAATAACTTCTCAGTACTTCTAGCCTTCCCCATCCTTATGTATCCACTAATATTTTTTAAAAATATTTTTGAGATATCTTCACACACCATATAGTCCATCCAAATTATACACCCAGTGGCTCACAATATCATCACATGGTTGTATATTCATTGCCATGATCATTTTTAGAACATTTGCATCACTCCAGAAAAAGAAATAAAAAGAATAAAGAAAAAAACCCATACGTCCCATACCCCTTACTCCTCCCTGTCATTGACACTAGTATTGCAATCTATCCAATTTTTTTTTACCTTTTGTGCTGCCCTATTATTTATTTATCTTTTGTCCTTATTTTTTTTTTACTCAGATGTCCATACCCTAGATAAAGGGAGTGTCAGTCATAAGATTTTCACAATCACATGGTCACATTGTAAAAGCTCTATGGTAATACAATCTTCTTCAAGAGTCAAGGCTACTGGAATACAGTTCAACAGTTTCAGGTACTTCCCTCTAGCCGCTCTAATACACATAAACTAAAAAGGGATATCTATGTAATGTATAAGAATAACCTCCAGGATAACCTCTTGACTTTGTTTAAATCTCTTAGCCACAGAGACTTTATTTTGTATCATTTATCTCTCCCCTATTGGTCAACAAGGCTTTCTCAATCCCTTGATGCTGGGTCCTGGCTCATCCCTAGGAGTCATGTCCCACACAAGGGGGAGGGCAGTGAGTTCACCTGCTGAGTTGGCTTAGAGAGAGAGACAGAGGCTGCATCTGAGCAACGAAAGAAGTTGCCTGGGGGTGACTCTTAGGCATAATTATGAGTAGGCTTAGCTTCTGCTTTGCAGGAAAAAGTTTCATAGGGGCAAACCCCAAGATCAAGGGCTCAGCTTATTGAATTGTTTGTTTCCACTGCTTGTGAGAATATCAGGAATTCCCCAAATGGGGAAGTTTAATATTTCCTCCTTTCTCCCCAGTCCCCCAAGGGGACTTTGCAAATACTTTTTTTTTTTATGCCCAAATTACTCTGCAGTGTATCAAGGCATCACACTAATCTGGACAAACCAACAAGATCTCATTCCTTATTCAAGATTCCATGTAATATGGTGTTCCAATAAACTGACCATACAAGTTAAATTAGATAATGCACTATCAAAAATACAAATTTTGCACTGAATAAATATTTCTTCCTTTGGTCTCACACAGAAGTTGAAGTTTTAAAATATCATTCTTTACCTTGTATTTTGGTTTACCTTAGTCCCATCCAGATCAGCTTCATTCATATCTCAAGTTGAAATCCGATCACTTTTTTCAAGTTTTTTAATAGTTGCTGTATAGGGTAATGCTGACTTTCATAGCTTCAGAGCTCTAACTCTGAGTCTCAGGTGTCACATAAATGCCTGATGTTTCAGGGAACAGCCAGGTTATACACAAATAGCTCAGTATCTCAGAATTTAAAAATAACAGCTCTAACTCCATAATAGATGTAACTACCTAAGAGCTTACAATCTAGGAACTTTTACAATAGGCCCCAACCTGATAACCCATGCTCTTGACTTCAATTCTCTGAGTTTGTATATTACAGTTAGTCCATATGAGTGAGGCATGATAATCTTAGTCTTTTTGTTTCTGACATTTCATTCAACATCCATTCAAATAGGTAAGTTTCACTCATCTAATTGTATACCTCACAATTTCATTCCTTCTTGCAGCTGCTCAGTAGTTGGTTGTATGTACGCACCACAGTTCCCCTTTCCAAGAATGAGTTTTTAATTAAATTTTGATACTGAAAATTCATCAGTTTCTTTAAGGAAGTAAATTTAGGAAAGACTTAGGTTAACATTTAATTTTTCATGTACTTAAGATTCTTCCTGGTAAACTTAAAGACAAGGTTGTGTGTCCGATATTTATTACAAGTTGTTTAAGCTTAAAAATGAAATTTCTTGGTCCTTCTCACTCTTGTAGAAGCAGGAGTCTTCACAAACATTAACAACCTGCACATTATGAAGTCACCACTTTTGTTCTGTGCTTTAAAATAAAAGCAAATGGATGGCCAATTTAAAGCCAAGCACTTTCAATTTTGTTCATTCTGTTCATTCAACCTGAAAGCCCTTTTTTCTCAATTTCTGCCTATGAAAGTTTGAATTCATCTTTCAAGATTCAGATCAAATGCCACCTTCCACCATCTCCTAGGATAGATCTCTAAAATCTTAGAGATCTTAGGAAAGGAAGCAGTAGTCACCGGTAACCTCCAAGGTTGTTGGTAAAGAAGTCATTCTATGGAAATCTCATATCTTCTTTTGGCATTATAACTCATCTGGAGATAAAGGAAATGAAACAGGTATGAAACTTCTGGATTTCAGAAAGTCTTTGATAAGGTGGACAATATGATAGTACAAATAGGTGGCTTCCTAACTGGCTGAAACAAAAAAAATTACTGATTAATGATGTTTTGGTTATTAAATTGCTTCCTGTGGAATACTGCCAGCTTTTATTCTTAGCCCTGTCTTAGTGAAAAAAAAACATTAAATGTATCAGTCAGGATGGTGTTAGATCATGCTGCAGTAACAAACAACCCTTGCCCCCAACTTTTACTGGATTAAAACAATAAAGATCGATTTCTCTCTCACATCACATGTTCATCCTGAGTTGACAGGGGTAGTGAGGGACTTGGTGCCAGGGTCATACTCACAGTTGAGAACATGACTGACTGCCCAGGCAGAGGGAAAAGAGAAGGGAAAACCTGCATGAATGCAGTCACCTCTAACCTCAAGCAGGTGAGAGTGCAAGCTGGTCACGGGTCTGGAAAGAGAGAGCTGGCATGTTTGCAAAGAGCGCTCATGACCACCATGGCTGATTTGGATGGAAACATAAAGTATCAATGGGTGACATGAAGGTGGATATACAGTGAATGGGCTTTCTGGTAAAAAGACCCGTAGCAGGTTCTGGGCTCTTCTGCTTATTCTTTCTATTTCTCTGACAAAATCAGTTAAATTTCCCAGGTCTCAGTTTCCTCATCTATAAAATCTGATTATCAACGATATCAACTTCTCAGGCTGGTTGGAAAGTCCTGCCTGGCTGATGCTGGTTCTCTAAGCTCAAAGACAAGCTATATATTGGTGCTTTGTTCTTAGATGCACAAAAGATTTTTATTGTAAAATCTTTATTATGGATGGCACCATTTATCAATTTAAAAATTTGGCTTCTTTCAGGTTTAATGTCTTTTACTTTGAATTATATTTTGCATTTGCCTGATATGTGCTTGCCAATCTTAAAAAAATAATGTGCAATTCTTCTTATTCTAGATAAAACTCATATGGGTGGTTCACTATCATTTGTCTAGTCTGAAAGCCTTTGGTTTTTAGCACAGGCATTTGATATATTTGCATGTATTCTTGTAACTTCTGTTCTTCTTTTGGGCATCATGATCTATATTTTCTGTTTTTGCATTTCTCTTTTGTTCTCATCTGTGCTATATATACTGTTTGCTTTGCACTTCCCTTTTTGAGTGTAAACATCCTGTTTTTCACTCTACTAATGCATAGGTGAAAGAAATGAAATCCAACCATATAAAACCCATATTTCTTTTTAAATCTTTTAATGTGAAACACTCTCTAACTTAACAGGAAAGTTGCAAACGATATGAAAACAACACAGAGAACTCCAATATATTCTTATTCTTTATTTTTGGAGGACAATCCAGGATGGCTGGGTCATATGGCAATCCTATGTTTAACTTTTTGAGGAACCATCAATCTGTTTTCCACAGTGGCTGTACCATTTTACATTCCTACCAACAATGTATGAGGGTTCCTATTTCTTTGCATCTTTGCCAAAAATTTTATTATCTGTTTTTGTTTTAAAATAATAGCTGTCCTAGTGGGAGCGAAGTGCTATCTCACTGAGATTTTGATTTTGATTTCCCTAATGGCTAATGAAATGATGTTGAGAATCTTTGCATGTGTTTATTGGCTCTTTGTATATATTCTTTGGCCCTTTGCCCATTTTTATTTTGGGTTGCCTTTATGTTGTTCAGTTGTAGGAGTTCTTTAAATATTCTGGATATCAATCCCTATCAGATATACGGTTTCCAAATATTTTCTTCCATTCTGTAGGTTATCTTTTCACTTTCCTGACAATGTCCTTAGATACACAAAATATTTTAATTTTGATGAAGTCCAATTTATCCATGTGTTCTTTTGTTGCTTATGCTTTTGGCATTAAGTCTAAAAATCTATTGGTTAATATGAGGTCCTGAAGATATTTCCCTATATTTTCTTCTAAGAGTTTTAAATGTTGTTTTTCCATATTGAGTTAATTTTTGTATGTGGTGTGAGAGAGAGGTACACTCTCATGCATGTGGATATGCAACTTGCCCAGCACCATTTGTTGAAGAGGTTATTCTTCCCTCCATTATGAAGACTCGACAACCTGGCCATAGATATAAGTTTATTTCTGAACTCTCAATTCTCTTCCATTGGTCTATATGTCTGTCTTTGTGCCAGAACCACATTGTTTTGTTTATTATAGCTTTTTAATAAATTTTGAAATTGGAAAGTATGAGTACTCCAATTTTGCTTTTCTTTTTCAAGATGTTTTGGCTATTCAGGGCCCTTTGCCCTATGATATAAATTTGATTACTAGCTTTTCCAGTTCTGTGAAGAAACCTGCTGGAATTTTTATTGGGACTATATTGAATCTATAAATCAATTTGGGTAGGATTGATATTTTAACAATAATCTTCCAGTCTATGAGCACAATATATCTTTTCTTTTACTTTGACCTTTAATTTCTCTCAGCAATGGATTAGATTTCTACATACAAATCATTTACGTCTTTGGTTAAATTTTTTCCTAGATATTTGATTCTTTGAGTTGTTATTTTAAATGGTATTGTTTTCTTGATTTCATTTTTAGATTGTTCATTCATGGTGAATAGAAACATCATTGATTTTTGCATATCAGTTTTGTACCCTGCCACTTTGCCAAACTTGCTTACTAGCTCTAGAAACTTTCTTGTAGATTCTTTCGGGTTTTCTGTATATAGGATTATGCCATCTGCAAATAAGGAAAGTTTTACCTCTTCCTTTCCAAATTGTGTACATTTCTTGTTTGCTTAATTGTTCCAGCTAGAACTTCCAGTAAAATGTTGAATAACAGTGGTGAAACCGGGCATCCTTGTCTTTTTCCTCATTTAAGGGAAAAAGCTTTCAGTATTTCATTATTGAGCATGATGTTTGTCATGAGTTTTAAAAATGTCCTTTATTATGTTGAGGAAGTTCTCTTCTATTCCTAGTTTTCTGAGTGTTTTATTCAAGAAATCTTATTGAATATTGTCAAATAAGTTCTGCATCAATTGAGATAATCATGTATCTCTCTGGCACAAATTCCAATTGGATTCTCAGAGAACAGACTCACTGCTATGCACCCAAACAACATATAGCAATTTCCTGGACCCACACGGCAAACGGGACCAGCTGGGAGCAGGTAGTAGCAAAGGCAGAGATAGAAGGCAATCAATATAAATGTCTTATTCTGTGGCAATGTGCGAAACAAAATGGTGTCAGACTAGGGCAAAATGTGAGATGTACTCCAGGCCTGAAGCATCGCTGTAGTTTAAGGAAGATAATTTAATTTTCTATTGGAATCCAGAGTACCACATTTTCTAAGGTTTTGTTTTATTGGATGGACAATTTTTCTTAATTTATGGTATTTCCTTTGTTAGTTTAGGTGATTTTGGTGGGAAAGATTTCAGTGTATCCTCTTCTATTTCAGCCAGAAGCCCAGGGGGCATGTTTTTGTCCTGAGGACAGTGCTCCAAATCAAAGGACTTGTGTTTAGGAATTTCAAACACCAGTTGGCAGGCAGGGGAATCTGTCAACCTTCCAGCCTGAAACCAGGATGGACAGAAGCAGCCATTTGAGGGCGCAGATTTAGGTGCGACCTCTGCCTGTGTTTATGAGAAAGGATGGCTGCGGACCTGTTTGCAAAAATCTATGCAAAACATTTGCAAAAATCAAGCATCCTAGAGAAACATAAATACACATTATGTAGCAAACAGAATTGGGGTAGGTCTTGTGGAGCTAAGGCATTAAAAAAAAAACAAACATAGCTCACAGCTTTAATAGTCAGGCACAAACTGCTTCAGAATCTGCCAGTGGCAGCTGCAGCGTCTAAACAAACACCCAGCGTGTTGCTCGTGCGCCGCTAGGCAAGGCCAGGGAGCCGCGGCTTTTCAGCCACACCTGCTCTCCCAGATGGCCGCGGCCACCAGCCTCCACTCCGCAAGGAAGGACAGTCCCGGATTGTTTCACAGAGGTTCACTGATGGGAAAATAACTATGGATCACCTCAGGCTAACACTGTGGGAACATTCTCCTGCATTTCCGTGATCATGCATTAGAAAAATTCCTGCTTTCCTTTTTCTTTCCTTTCCCTTTCTTTTCCTTCCTTCCTTCCTTCCTTCCTTCCTTCCTTCCTTCCTTCCTCCTTCCTCCCTTTCTCATCCTTCTCTCCCCACCCCCATTCTCTCTCTTTTGTGTTCCCTACAGAAGACACCAGGTCTGATCACCTTAAGCCTTTTGCAACAAACTTGGGGCACAAACCCATTCACGGGCACCAAAGTGAATTTACACAGTTCTCCATGAAAACTGCCAGTGACTAAGGATGGGGTGACCCTGAGGATGGGGTGAACCAGAGCTGGCTCTGGGATTTGAAATTTCTGCCAGTCCCCATGGGGTTTGGGCTAAATCTAAAGGGTCACTGAACTGCATGTGCTCTTTGACTTTCTGAATCTCTTTTCTGTGATGGCTTTCCCAGCATACCCCCTCAGTTCTTTCTGTGTCCTCAGTCTCCTTGATGCTCTCCTTTCCCCAGCTCCTGAGACGTTATTGTCTTCCTTGGCCCTCATCCCCTCTCCCTCTGCACTTTGTCTGCGGGTCACCCAGTCCCCTCCCTTCAGGCCCACATCCATGCTGCTGCTGCTTCTGGGACTTATTCTCCTGAGTCTACCCGCCCCCCCCACCCCAGCACCTCAACTTCTCTTGTACTTGTGTTCTCTCCTTGTACTACACCGTGTGCCTTCCTCCTCCTAGAATTACCTGTCTTCCCTTGTCCCAGCCATGTCCTCTCTCTCCTTGGTGTTTCCTCTGATTCCAATGCCTTACCTCTCTTTTTCCATCTGGAAAAATCTTCATTTAGAGAAGCAATCCTGCTCATAAGCTAAAAGCTCTGTGAAACTTTACCCAATCTGCCTCCGGGCTGCTGGAATTAATTGCTGCCTTCTTCAGTAACATAAACTGTACAGAGCACCAACATAAACCGTACAGAGCACCTGCTGGATTCCCGAGCACAGCCTGAGGCACCAGGGACCCTTAGGAGCTCCAGGTCTGGTGTGAGAGATTGACAAGTGGTTAGTTAGCAACTGAAATGTGGCAATAAAGATGATAAGTGTGAAGTGCTGTAGGAGGAGACTCCCATTGGCAGGGAGGAAAGGGGACCAAGTTGAGTGAAATAAACCAGACACAAAAGAACAAATATTGTATGATCTCACTGCTGTGAAATAATTAGAATAAACACATTCATAGAATCTGACACTAGAATATAGGTTACCAGGGGCTGGGGTGGGGGGATAGGGAATGGGGAGTTAAGGCTTAAATTATACAGAATTTCTATTTGGGGTAATGGAAAACTTTTGGTAATGCATGGCAGTGATGGCAACACAACATTGCGAATGTAATTAACAGCACTGAATTATATATTTGAATGTGGTTAGAAGGGGAAATTTTATGTTGTACATATGTTACTAGAACAAATTTTTTTTTCCATAAAACCTCACCATAGGGCTGTACAACACAAATAGGGAGCCCTAATGCAAACCATGGGCTATCGTTAATAGTATAATTATAATCATGTTTTTCTATGAATTGCAACAAATGTCCCACACTAATATGAGGTGTTAATTATAAGGGAGGCCTATGGAAACTTTGCATATTCTGCATGATTTTTCTCTGCACACCTACAACTTCTCCCCCAAAATAAGATGTATAATCTTTAGTGTGTCTAAAAATCATGAACTATTGAATAAATGTATTTGTTCAGGACTTCTCAATTCAGTCAAGGAAAAAGAAGTGTTGTGGAGGCACAAAGAGGGTAGTCCCTGACTCTCTATCTGGGGACATCTCAGGTCTATCAACCGTGTGGAGCAGAGTGTGGCTCTAAGTGATACTGAGAGAGCGCTCCCAAGCCAAGGGGCACCCTTTCCCATGCAGATGAAAACCCAGCATGACTTCCTTCTTGTTTAACCCACCTTGCTTCCAACCTTGACTTCGTTCTTCCAAACACATCCATGGTCTATAGCTTCACAGAGTGGAGACAGTTTCATTCCTGCTTTCCTTTTCTTTCCAGATCTCAGAGGGAACTCATTCCCTGACCTCAACGTCTTTGACTCCTTCACCATGACGTGGGGATATTTGCTAAAAAAATTGAGCAGAATAAAAACACATCTCTTTCTTTTCTTTTCTTTCTTTCTTTTGTCACCATACAGGGCAGAGACAGCGTGTTTCTGTGTGCCAGCCTTGGATGGCTCTGAGATTCTTGGTTTGATTAGATGGCACGGGAAGAGGTATGTGTGCAAGCAGTCAGTGGATGGGCCAGCCTATGTGTACATTTTTCTAGCCATTCTCAAATGGTGCCAACACGTGGTTTGCTTCCCTTAAAACCCTCTCTTTGGAGCACACTCTCTACTTGAGAGCCTGTTTCTGGTGGATCTATGTCCCTTCCCCATGGACTTTGTTGCTGCCTCCTGCTGCTCTGACGGTGGAGTCCTTTTCTCTGGTGAAAGTGAGCCCACATCCCTGTACCCTGTTGCACAGGTTCATGTGAGGATCAGCCTGTGACTCTAAAGCTTAGTGGAGAGAAGACACCTTGTTCAGGGCATAGGACTGTGAGGGGGAAATCAGTCTTTGGGTCAGCACCCCTTCACATAGTATCTGGCAGGTTTCAGGGAACTGACATAAGATCATGCATTTGAGGAGAGAAGGAATTTTAGCAGTCATCTAATCCAGTGCTCTTTTATAACAAATAACAAGTGGAAGCCCAGAGGGATAAAGTGGCATGTCCATGGTTTGCAGTGAATTGTTAACGAGCCTGTCTGTTAGCCAGATTACATGGCATCTTTGTTCAGGGGTGCTCTTTCTACCACATGGTCATCCATGGAGCTCTGCTTGTAATTGCTTGCAATTATAAGCCTTAACCCTCTGTGATGGTTTGGAGCTATGTACTCCAGAAAGAAAAATATCCTTAAGCTTAATCCATTCTTATGGATGTAAATAGGACCTTTGACGAGGTTAAGTCAAGGTGTGGCCCACCTTATTCAGGATGGGCCTTAATCCTATAATTGAAGGCCATATAGGGAAGGCCACAGAGAGAGAAAAAAAGCCACAAGGAGCAACAAAAAGCTAGAAGTCAACAGAACTGAGAAACCAGTAGAGTCTACCATGTGCATTGCCATGTGATGGAAAAGTCAAGGACCAAGGATCACCGGCAGCCAGTTCCAGAATGCCACAGTCTTCCAGGAGAAAGCATTGCCTTGATGACACCTTGATTTTGGACTTCTTGCCTCAAAACTGTAAGCTAATAAATCCCCATTGTCAAAGCCAACCCACTGCATGGTATTTGCTTTAGCAGACAGGAAACTAAAATACCCTCATTCTGATAATTCTCTGAGGTAGATATATCTTAATGTATAGTTGAAGAAACTGAGTTTCTTCAATTGAAAAAACTTCAGCAGAAAGTTAAATAACTTGCCTAAGATCACACCAAACCATTCTAAATCTAGATATTCTCACTTATATAATGGGAGTAAAATATCAATTTATGGAATCATAAGGCATTAGAGAGATAAAATTTGTGAGATCAGATGATATTGTGAGATGCTAATTTATGGGTTGTTTTTCTTCACACTCCTTTTTACTTTGTGACCCACTCTTATTTAGGCAGCTAGATAGGAGGCCATCAGTATTTCAGAGAGAAAAGAGCCAGAGAACAAGGAAATTGAATAACTCTTAACCCTTACATTTAAAACTCTCTTGGTCCATGACGTAGATATTTATCTTTTTTTCTTCTGTTAAGAGTTCTGATAACCTTCTATTTTGGGGGATTCACCCCCCCAACCCCATGACCAGAGTCTTGTGGAAGGTAGCCTCTTGCCTCCCATATGGAAAGACACAGGAACTAGTTAGTCCATCTTTCTGCCACGTGGCAGCTAATATGTGGACATGCAACCTCAGCTTGAATGGAGGGACCCAGAGCCGAGGGAGAGTCAGTGGTTATCCACAGCACAGCAAAGGTAGGTCTGATGGTGGCCAGGCCCTATTTATCTGGTGTTTGGTTTCTGCTGTCAAACCATTTTGAGCTAAGTTTAGGCTTCCCAGTGATGACAGTGAACCAGTGATGGATCACTCCCTCTTCTGCTTAAGTTAGCTAGAATTGTTCCCACCAAGAACAATATTTGAAACCAAATGAAACCAAAACTGCAGAACACATTTTGTACAAGAGAGAAGTGATAAAGCCCTCTGGGCTGAGGCAGAGGGATAGAGAGCTGGAGAGGAAGGCGGTGGGATCTTTGAGAAGGGGCTGTGTGTGTCCCACTCCACCAGTAGAGCGGGATTCCGAGGGGGATGATAACAGACCATACAGAAAAATTGGGTTCGAGGATACAGGGGATGTGTATGTCCCATTCTCCTCTGTAGCCCTGGGAGGGCTGTCTCCTCCACAATTTCCCAGGGAGAGAAAAAAGACTGGAGCAGCCCACCAGGTCTTCTGTTGCACTCAGAAAGCTGAGTTTTCCTATGTCCCAAGGAAGGTGTGAAGTTGGCCAAGAGAAGGAGGGAGGATGAAGCTAAATAGTAATAGGAGAGCCAGTGGGCCTGAATGAATCTTAGGGTTCTACCCAAGAAGCTTTGCAGCAGAAGGTCGATTGGTCTATATTGTCAAAGATAAGACACCTCAGCAATACCAGCCTGGAAAGATGGAAACTTGGGAACCAAGCAGGACCAAATGATGCAAGATATGCTGAGAAGGAGGACAGTTCCAGGGAACATAAAACACCTGTACACCTAATGCCGATGCCAAGACATTCTACAAACACCATGGGACTCAGAAAAATGCAGGAGAGAACAGGAAAAGGAGGGGAGGTAGAAAATCCAGAACCGACTGAACAAAAGAAGTAATGATTGAGAAAACACCTCGTATTGAGTTTGTCTAGAATTGAGTAGGTTGAGTTCCCTAGTATTGGTGAACTAGGACTCTAGAATGAAAAAAATGATTGGCATTTTTGCTTGTCAGAGATGTGTGGGTCTTGATTAAGGAAAACTGCTTTCAGTGGATCAGGCTTTAGGCAGGTGTTATTAAAGAAGAATCCAGTACCATCCTGGCTGGATCACCCAGCTGAATATTTTCACCCCTGAGTCACATCTCCATGTGATGGTTATAGGGCAGCCCTCAGCTTTCTGGAGATGGCATATGGGTCTGGTGCACAAAACCACATGCAGCTTGGAAGTAGCCACATTGAGAAACTAACCAGGGGTGAAATGACCACCTGAGAAGTGTGAAGAAAACCATCATCACGGGAACAGCAGCGTCTCAGATTAAGGCATACCTGTTGGCAGAGAGAACCAGGAGAGTCATGGGGCCTCCATTTTCTTTCCTTCTTTTCTTGCCATCTCATACCTTAACAGCATTTTTATTTAAATTTAGAAAACTAGTTGCAAACTGGACGTTGAGAATGACTATTAACCCTTGTCATGGGTTTGAAGGGCTGATTATCTGATTATCTTCTTGAGTTTAGCAATCTTACGTAGCTTAGAGATGCTTAGCATCACCTGAAATTTTCCATCACCAGGACTTTCTATTGTTCTTTGAGATTCAGTTTTCTCAAAGCAGGGAGAGTCAATGAGGACATGGCTTATGTGGGTTGTTGCACGCTGATGTGACTGATGGTGAAAACAGTTTAATTTGGGACCTTTTCCAAGCATTAACAAACAGGACCACTACTCCAGAGAGTCCAGTGTGCTGAAAAGAAAGAAGTAGCAGAACCAATGACTGTTATGAACCCTTTCACTTCTCTCCATCTACACACACACATGCACACATATGCACACATTCTCACAGATCAGTTCCTTTTCAACACAGCACTAAGTATGCCACTTTGGAATACAACTGTGTGGGTCTTCACTGTACTGCACTCACCCTGGAGCCTGAAGATTTATGTGGTGTGTGTGTGTATGTGTTTGTGTGTGCATGTGTGCACATGTGGGTGTGGGGTGATGGGAATGAAGTGAGATTGGAGTTAGGTAGAGGACCTGTAGAGTGTGCTATGGAACTTTGGTAAGATTGATTTTTTTCTGAGCCTAAAGTTTGGTGTTTGGTCCCTTCTGGGATGAAAATAGGTGTCAGGCATAGTTCTGACAATATCATTGTAGATTAATGTCTACCTTTGAATGAGACTTAGTGGGTCTGGTCACTCAGGGCACCTTCAGATTGGGGATGCATGAAGTTTGTGAGTGGCTTGCACAGACCTCTCTGAAATATAGGATGTGTCTGAATCTTGCTTGCATGCTGACAGTGGGAAACCCTAGCCATGGTGGTCTCCTACAGTGAATTTTTAAGGAGTAACTTGACTAAGCCTGAGTTTGGGGCATTTGGAGATTTAATTAGAGCTCTGCAATAAATCTTTTGTATGAGATTTTGACCAGTCCCCTGAATCTCTCTGTGCCTCAATTTCTCTCATGAATACAAGATCATTTAACACTCTACTCACTCCTTCTTAGGACTGATTTAAGGATTAACTGGAAAAAAAAAGACATCAAAGCCCTTTGATTCCTAAAACGCTTCATGAGTAGCTCAGGTACACTCTCTCAATGGCATTTCATTTCCAAACGTTAATTTAATATATATGCCCTCTCCTGACTGCTATAATTCTTAAGATAATGGTGTGACTTAGGTAATGCAATGTGAAGAGAGTATCAGCCTGTTGTTGGATTCTTTGGGGCTTAAGGCTGAACCCACTTGATGCCAAAAAGTCAAATACAAAGAATTAAATCAAACATTTAGACATTCCCACATTCTAGTTTCTTGATATCATGTAGGCAAATTATCCAGGTGATTACATAAATTGCATATTATTTTAGCACTGTGTTCTGCATGATTGTGAGTTGTGTTGTGTTTCTGTGAAGTGTGAGTGGCTAGATTATGAAGAAAGAAATCTTTCTTTTTGGATATGTTTTCAGTTTCAGAGCTCAACTCTGTGGCAAATTCTGGTTTCTTTGCTCTAGACTTGCAGGTGCTGATTTCTGTTTCTCCTTTCCTCCTCTGATGCCAGATCTCTTTTTGTTCTAGTGCCTCTCACCATGAGGCTGGAGACCGATGGGCTGAAGTGATTAAGGCTCAGGGACCCCTTGGCATCAGCCCTGGTTCAGCAGCACCTGCTATTCCTTTATTTCTTGTTTTACTCAACTTCAGATCCTGCCCGTTTACTCCTCTGCCATCTGGCAGCCATCCTACATTCCATTCCATTACCGCAGGGATAAGACCGGGGGCAAACCAGAAATGGCAGTTGCTTTGGTTTGACAGACCAACTTCCAAGGGGCCATGCCCCAGAATCTCAGGAGATGTTGCACATAAGGAGTAGTGGGTTTGTTGAGATTGGCGGGGCTAGGCTTGGAAATCCAAAAGCTAGCTTTCCTCTGTGCTCTGCCCCTAAATCCCACTCACTTTGATTTTATCCTGAGAAGGACACGCAACTTTTACAGAAGTGCAATATTTGGGGAGCCAGTGTGTGTGTGTGGGGGGGGTGGGGTGGGGTGGGTGTGGGTGTGGGTAGTGGGTAGTGGTAAAACCACCGTTAGCTTTGTGGTCAGGCAGACTTGGGTTTCATTTGCAGCTCTGTTACTTATTAGTTTGACTCTGAAAAAGTTACTTGGCTCTCTAAAAATGTGCTTTTTAAAATTTAAAGAATATCTTAAATACAAAAGCTATTTCATAAATTTCCAGTGTATTTTAAACTCCTAACATAAATATCCAATTTAATAAACAAATATATATATACAAAATACAGTGCATAATATATAATAACAAAAAAAAATAGATAAGCATTTGCTAACCTCCCAAACTAAGAAATTGAGTATCACCCAAAACTTTGAAGTTCTTCAAGGCTCTTCTTGGTGGTCTCTTCCCATCCTTATCCTGAACTACTACCCTAAATTTTGTGTAAATTGTTCCCTTGCTTTTCTTTGCAGTTTTACCATTCATGCAGCTCTCTAAACAATATGTTAAGTTTGGGGAGATTTTTGAGCTTTTTAGAAATGGAATTCCACTGATTCTTTTCCTTCAACCTTTAATTTTTTATAACTTTTTACAGTGAGATATAACATATACACAAAAGAGCAATAAATTTTAAAGTACATTTTAGCAAGTAGCTATAGAATAGATTTCAAAGTTTGGTATGGGTTACAATTCCACAATTTCAGATTTTTCCTTCTAGCTGCTCCAAGACACTGGAGACAAAAAGAAATATCAATATAATGATTCAGCAGTCATACTCATTTGTTAAACCCTAACTTCTATTATAACTCCTCCTTCTCCTTTGAACCTTCTCCCAAATCTTCAGGGATATTTAGGCTATGCTTATGCTAACCTTTTCATATTGAAAAGGGGTGTCAACAAAGTGGGGTAGGAGAATGGAACTGGTTGACGTTCTTGGGGAGACTGGCCCATATGGGTTTCAGGACTTATCTGGCCTAGGAACCATAGGAATGTTTTAGCTTTCTGAAAAGTAAACTCAGTGCTTGAAATCTTGATAGGATTTCAGATAGAGCCTTGGGTGTTCTTTAGGGATAACAGGAATGATGTTGGTTGGGATTTGGCAATTAGCATTATTTAGCTGAAGCTTACATAAGAGTAGCCTCCAGAATAGCCTCTCAATTCTACTTGAATTCTCTTAGTCACAGATACCTTATTTTGTTACATTCCCCTGCTCCCCTTTTGATCTGGAAGGCATTGCCAATCCCATGGTGCCAGGGTCAGGCTCATCCCTGGGAGTTGTGTTCCACATTGTGAGGGAGATTTTCACCCCTGAATGTCATATCCATTTAAGGGGGGAATGTAATGATTTTCCTTGCAGAGTTTCACTTAGAGAAAGAGAGGCCATGTTTGAGCAACAAAAGAGGTTTCCTGGAAGCAACTCTTGGGCATAATTATAGGTAGTCTTAGCTTCTCTGCTACAAAAATAAGTTTTGTAAGGGCAAGCCTCAAAACCAAGTGCTTGGCCTATTTTTGGGGAGTCCCTAATGTATGAGAGAGTACCAGGGGTTTCCCGGGTGGGAAAGTTTAGTAGTTCCATATTTTTTCTCTAGTCCCTCAAGAGACACTCCCAATACTTTTAAATTTTGGGGCCACCATAGTCTGGGATGTATCTGGGTATTAAATTTAGCTATATGGAATTACAAAGCCTCATTCTTGTTCTGGGATCTGTGTCTTTGGGTTATTTAAATGAGCTATCCAAGCAGGTTGATTTAGATTGTGTGTTATAGAAGATTTAGATTCTAGATACAATAAACCTCTCTGCCTTTGGTCTCATACAATAGGTGAAGCTCTAGAATACATACACTTTCATCCTTTGCCCTGTATTCTGATTTATTTTACTTCCAACTAAATTGGCTTTGTTTTTATCTTTAGTTAAAGACTGACCACTTTTTCAGTTACTTTAACAGTTGTTGTATGTAGCAATGCTGACTTTCAGAGATGCAGAGCTCCAGCTCTGGGTCTTTGGTGTCACAGAGGTCCCCAAAGTTTCAGGAAAATACCAGCTTATACCACATATAGCACAGTATCTCAGAATCTAGAAATACGCTTACAACCACAGATTCAGTGTGACTGCTATAAGAGCTTACAATCTAGGCTCTTATAGATTTTCATATAACTGTTTTCTAAGAGAGACCACACTATATTTGTTCTTTGTTTCTGTCTTATTTTGCACAACATAATGTCTCCAAGGTTCATTCACTTCATTGAGTGCCTCACGACCTCATTCCTTTTCGTAGCCATCCATATAAATTCCATCATGTGTATACATCATAGTTTGCCATTCTGTTTCTCAGTCATTGTACCCTTTAGCCCCTTCCATCTATTTGGCATCATGGATCATGTCCAAAATAAACAATCTGTGTCTTACAGTGTCCTCACTTAGTTCTACAATCATCAGCACTCTCAACTTCAGATAATTTTCATTGGTCCAAAGAACCAATAAACACAGCCTCACAGAATATCAAATCTAAGCCTCCCCTTATCTCTTGTCCCTCCACCCCCATTATTTACCCCCAAATATTGCTGCAGTACTCTTGATGTCTTCCTGTTACACGTAGCGTATAGTATGTAATAGTAGTTTTCTCCCTATATCCCTCTATTGTTGATTCTTCCTACAAGACCAAAGCTTGGAAGAAGTTCATGCAAGAACTTATTTATAATTGTAGGGGTAATCACTTGCATACATGACTCTACACAACCCTTTTCAATACGGTGATTCACCTTCAAAATGACAATGTTACGTATAACCCCACTAATGAACTACTTTCACTTCTGTCCACTCTGTCACAATTAAGTTTATCATCACTGGGTAACTGTTCACCCATCTCTATCTTCTGTGTACCTCTAGGTCCCCTATATTCTACATTGTAATCCTCTGAGTTTACCTCTACCAGAGTCATAATAATAAAATCATACAGTATCTACTTTTTTGTGTCTGGCTTATTTCACTCAGCTTTATGTTCTCAAGTTTCATCCATATTTTCTTATGCTTCAGGACATCATTTCATCTTACTGCGACATAATATTCCATCATATATACACACCACATTTTGTTTATCCACTCATATCTTTTTTTCTTTTTTGCATGGGCAGGCACCAGGAATCGAACCTGGGTCCTCTGGCATGGCAGGCGAGCATTCTTGCCTGCTGAGCCACCATGGCCCACCCTATCCACTCATCTCTTGATGGGCTCTTAGATTGTTTCCATTGTTTGGAAATTGTAAATAGTGCTGCTATTTTGGTATGCAAATCTCTATTTGTATCATTGTTTTCAGCTACTCTGTGGATATTTTGATTATTGGTTTTTCCAGGTCATAGGACCACTTGATATTGAATTTTCTGAGGAACCGCCAAACTGTCTTCCACAGCAACTGTACCATTATACATTCCCACTAGCAATGAATAAATGTTCCAATTTCTCCACATCCTTTCCAACATTTGTAACTTTCTATTTGTTTAATAGCAACCGGTTTTATAGGTGTGAGGTGATGTGTCATTGTAGTCTTGATTTGCATTTCCCTTATAGGTAATGAAGATGATCATCTTTTAATATGCTTTTGTATTTGCTCTTCAGAAGAATGTCTATTCACATCTTTAGCCCATTTTATAATGGGTTGCTTGTTCTTTTGTTGTTTAGTTGTATAATTTCTTTGTGTACACAAGATATCAAATCTTTGTATGATTGGTGGTTTCCAAATGCTTTCTCCCATTGTGTTGGCTGCCTCTTCAACTTTTTGACAAAGTCCTTTGAGGCACAGAAGCTTTTAATTTGGAAAAGTTTCCATTTATCTATTTCTCTTCGTTATTTGTGCTTTGGGTGTAAAGTTTAGGAAGCTTCCTCCTATTACTAGGCTTTGAATATGTTTCTGTGTATTTTCTTCTAGGAGTTTTATGGTACTGTTTCTCATATGTAGGTTTTTGATCCATTTTGAATTAATTTTTGTGTAGGATGGAAGGTAGGGGTCCTCTTTCATTCTTTTAGCTATTGGTATCCAGTTCCCCCTGCCCATTTATTGAAAAGACTATTCTTTCCCAGTTCTGCAGATTTGGGGGCCTTGTCAAAGATCAATTGACCATAGATTTTGTGGATTATTTTCACACTCTTGATTCTATTCGGTCAGTATTTCTTTGTGCCAGAACCATGCTATTTTGACCACTGCAGCTTTATAATAAGCTTTAAAGTCATGAAGTATTAGTCCTTCCATTTTGCTCTTTTTTTTAAAAGGCTATTTTTACCTTTTTGAGGTCTCTTTCCCTTCCAAGTAAATTTGATAACTAGCTTTTCCAAGTTTTCAAAATAGGTTGTTAGAATTTTGATTGGTATTACATTGAATCTGTAGACCAATTTGGGTAGAATTGACCTCTTAACTACATTTCAACCTTTCTATTCATGAACACAGAATATCTATAGATGAGCACAGAATATCTTTAGGTCTTCTTTGATTTCTTTTGGCAATGTTTTGTAGTTTTCTGTGTACAGGTTCTTAACATCCCTGGTTAAGCTTATTCCTAGATACTTGATTCTTTTAGTTGCTATTTTGAATGGATTTTGTTTCTTAATTGTATCCTCAGTTAGGTCATTTCTTGTGTATAGAAACAGTAATCTTTAAACTGAAACTTCACCCAAAGAGGAAGAGAGGTTTTCTCTTGTACCCTGGCTCCAAACCACGGTGTCAATTACTCAGAAATATTGATCAAGCTTCTATTAAAGAACATGAAAAGGATGTAGACAACTCAGGTCTTCATTTAATAGTAAAGGGGAAGGGAAACATGAAGGTCCGCTGAGTTCCAGGCAAGGGGTAGGTACTTTCCTATATGTTTTTTCCCACAATAGGCCCTTCAAGGTAGATTTTAACACTTGAGTTCCTACAGATGGGGAACCAAACCTAAAGAGGTTGAGTCAGAAAACTTAAAATACATTTCAAATTCTGATTGTGTTCCAAGTATTGTCCTTGAGGACAAAATGAATATTACAAGATTTATGCCCTCAAAAATTTTATACCCAGTTTGACAGGGGAAACAGATATGAATATGTCTGCTACTGCATTTTCATGTGTTAAAGACTGTGACAGAGTTATATTCTAGGTACACTGAAGGCTTCTCAGAGGTAATACACTTAAACTGAGTCAAGAGCTTGTCAGGTAGCAAGAAGTGACATTCCTGGCAGAGAGGACAGTATTAGCAATGGATGCGTGAGATACATTCTGTTTCTTAAGGACATGCAGGGAGTTTGGTAGCTGATGTAGGAGATTACAAGGGGTGGGGCAGGGATTAGAAGAAGATGATTTTTGGTGACATAGGCAGGGGTTAGATCTTAGAAGACTCATAGGAGTCCATTAAAGGAGTTTGAACTTTATGGAAACCTTTGTAAAAGTGGTGAGTGACATGAAAAGGTTTTGGTTCTAGAAAAATCACCCTGATGGTTATGCATGTAAATTAGAAGGACAAGGCTTGGACCAGGAAAGTAAGAATATGGCAATGAGAGGTCCAGCAAGATATGAGGAACCCTGAATTAAGGCAGAAACATTGAGGATATATTTAGAATCGATTTGGGTTTTGGTGACTAATGGACACTGTGGGTGAGAGAGTGGGGGTGATCAGGATGACTCCTTGGTTTTTGTTTCACTTATAAACTGAATATTATCACCATGCACCACAATAGTGAACAAAGGAAATGAGCATGTTTGGGTGGAGCATGACAATGTTTTCAGGGATGGGCATGCTGAATTTGTGGTCCTTGTACGACTTTGAAGTAAACATGCCATTAGGTACTTAGACCTCTGAGGGTGACCTGCTCATTTTCTTTTGCCTGGGACTTTCCTGACTCCCAAGAAATCCCTTAGTCCCATGAAAACTGAGGAAGTCTAGAATTCAGTAGTCTGGTCTAGAGACACAGATTTGGTATTTATGGACACCATTTATATGGGTGAATATTCATAGAAAACGTGGACAGTGAGAGGAGAATGTGGCCAACATGGCTCCCAGACAGACCAACCTTTGATGGGTAGTAGAGGAAGAGGAATTCATAAAGGAGTCTTGAAAGGAAAGCCCAGAGAGGCAGCAGAAGATCTGAGAAAGTGAGATTATTGTGAAAGCCAAGGGAGAAAAATGTGTGTAAATGAAGGAATGGTCCCCTGTGTCTAAGACTCCAGAAATAGTGACTATTGGATTGGCTTTTAGAAGTGGATGGGAATTTTAGCAAGAGCAGCTTCATTTTGTAATAAAGAATGAAATCAGAAGGCAAGGGTGTGACTGGAAGGCAAGGGAGGGAACACATACATTTAAGAACCTTTATGGTGAAGGGATAAAGAGAGAGGAGCTATCTGTATGGGAAATAAGGATGAGAAAGGATTTGGATAAATTAGAGAAATCCTGGCTTGTTTAAATGGTGAGAGAAAGAAATTAGTGGAGAAAGAGATTGAAGGGGTATGATGGGGGAGGGGATATCTGTTGGAAAAAGTGGGAGGAATGAGATGTTTTAGTTTTTAGTTGCTCATGCAAATACCATGCATTGAATTGGCTTAAACAATGGGAATTTAATAACTCATGGTTTTGAGGTTAGGAAAATGTCCAGTTCAAGGCATCATCAAGGCAGTTCTTTAGAAGACGGGCATTCTGGGGCTGATTGCTGGTTATCCTTGGACTTGGGCTCCTCTGTCACATGGCAATGCTCATGGTCGTCTTTCCAGGTTCCTCGGGTACATACAGTTCCAAAACCACCACAGGATAAAAACGATGGACTAGAGCAGATCTCTATTCCGAGAACAAAGATACGGGTGGAGAGGGGTGGTGTGGGCAAGGCCATGCAACCAGTAAGCCACCACAGAGCTGGGGACTAAATCAAGGTCTGCCAGACTTCAAAAACCATATTTTTCCCACCTCATCATAGAGAAATACATATAAGTTCAATAAAAATGATATGCCTATATGCACAATCACTTTGCACTCCACACAGACAGACATGTGCTATGGGTAAAACTGGGGAAGTGATCAGAGAGATTGGAACCAGGTGTAGTTTCATTCTGGGGAGCATAACAGCAAAGGTGAAGTTTGAACAGAATTCGTAGAGAATGGAAGAATAAGGGCAAGACAAGAGTTGGTATGGTTTTTTTTTAAAGATGTAAGTGGTTCTCCAAATCAAATTACTATGAAACTTTCTTTGACTAAATAGGACATTTACTTCATAGTCTTACAACTATATAAATTCTCAATAGGTGAGATGCATGTCAACATGTGCTTCTGCCATGTAGTAGCAGGGCTACTAGTCCCCTTCTCTTCCATATGCACGTTTCTTCTTCTTCCATAGCAATAGAACTTCTGAGATGGTGGCTACTCAGCAAACACTACATTTCCTAGATGTTAGTTTTCTTGACCAGTTTCAAGCCAATGGGATGTGAGGAAGAGTGATATGAGTCACTCTGGGGTGTGCCTTTGGAGAGATGTGCCCTCCTTGCCTCTTTTCCTCCATCCTGTTCCCTGAAATGCAGTGGTAATGATGAGTCACCTTGGACCATGCAAATGAGGGCACCATCCTAGGGATGTAAGTAGAGCCTGGGTCCCTAGCAGTGAGGGTCTGCCTTGCCAGAGTCCTAGACTGTTTAAGGACTATTACATAAGCCACAATTATTTTGGATTTAAGTGACAGCAGTTGAACTATACACTCCACTGCTCATACATAAGATAAACAAAAAATTACTTATTTTGCTTGCTAGATTCATTACTTGGTGAATACGTTTTCAGTTATAGTCCTTTATTAACGGTTTCCAGAGTGAAGGGCCTCATGAATTTACATTCCTTTGCCTGCAGCCTAGCTCAGTCGTACCTAGTTAAAAATTACCAACCAGGGAAGGTGCCACAGGCTCAGTCTTGGTCCATTATCCCTACAGATCATCTTTATTATTTGACTCTCATGTGCAATACATATCTTGTTCTCCATCTACCTCATTTTTAAAGGAAGCTTTGAGGAATTGGTGATCAAATAGCATTGCATTTATCTCTGAATAACAGAAAATCAAGCTAGACAGTGGCTTAAAGCCAGGGTTTTAATTTTTCTTTTGTGAAATGTGTCCATCTCTCCGTTTCCACAAAGTAGGCAGCACAGAGTTTTACAGTACAGTCCAGGTACACTCAAGGATCCTTACGTGCCCCCCCCCCCCCCACACCGTCTGCTTTCTGCTCAGCGACCATTAACATGTGGTTTTTGTTCTCATGCTCGTCACCACGTGGTTCACATTAGGCATCGCATCTGTGTTCCAGGCAGGAAAAGGGGGAAAAGTGGAGGAAAAAGTATAAGACATCTGAATCAGCTCCCCCCTTTTCATAAAAATTTTGTGGTTGTGTGTAACATACATACAGAAAAGTGGACACACTATATGCTTCGATGCATGTTTACAAAGTGAATACTCCAAGGTAACTGACACCTAGAATAAAATGTTTGGCTCCAGTCCCCTGAAGGGTCTCTTATATTTCCAAAGCAACAGCATAGAATAATCTTGCCTAATTTATGAAATCATCGAATATGAACTCTTTGTGCCTAGCTGCCTTTGCTTAATACAACACCTATGAGATTCACCCATAAAATTGCAGGTAGTTGTAGTATTTATTATCCCCACTGTAGTATTCCGATACGTGACTATAACTTTTTCTTAAATCCACTCCACTACTGGAAGGCATTTGGGTATTTTGCAGATTTTAGCTATAATGAAATAGTGCTGCAATGATTATTCCAGTACTAGTCTTTGGAGAACGTACGTTGTATTTCTGTGAATTTATACCTAGGTGAGTAATTACTCAGTTATGGATTATGCTCGTGTTCAGCTTTGGTACTCCAAACAATTCTCCAGAGTATTTGTACCAATTTACTAACCCACTAGCAGTGTATAAAGTTCTGGACATGCCCCAACCTTGCCAATGCTTAGTATTAACTGTTTCTTTTGTTTTAGCCATTCTGATCAGTGTGTAGTAGTATCATATTGTGCTTTTTATTTGTATTTCCATGAGGAGTAGTGAATCAACTGAAGTTGAGAAATATTTCATATGCGTATAATTATTGACTAGTTGTATATTCTCTTCTGTTCAATTCTTTTGTCCTTTTTTCACTGCATTGTCTGCCTTTCTCATGTTGTTTTGCAGAGTACTCTATATCTCTGAATATGAGTCCTTTGTTAGATAAAAGTGCTATAAACATTTTCCCCACTTTGTCAGCTGCTTTTTCATTCTCTTAGTGGTGTCTTCTGATGAACAGAAGCTCTTAATCTTGCTATTGCTTAATTTATCATCCCCCCCCCACTGTTATCACTTTTGCTAGCCTACTCCAAAGTCATGTTTTGAATTTTTGATTCTAAAAGGTTTATTGTTTTTTCACATTTGGATCTACACTACATGTGGAATTAATTTTTGTATTGTGTGTCCAGATTTATCGTTTTCCTTGTAGCTCCAATACTATTCACTGAAAAGACCATCCTTTCCCTGCAGCACTGCTGTATTGCCTTTGGTGTAAATCAGGCATCCCTGTTGATCTGGATCTGTTGTTGGACTCAATTCTGCACCTCTGGTCCATCTGCATATCCTTGGGTGACTCCCTGAATAAAACGGGTCTTGAGAGAAAGTGGTTTAAGCTCTCCAGTTTTCTGCTCTTTCCTCTCCAAGGTTACCTTGACTATACTTTGTCTTTGCAATGCCACACACATTGTAGAATCGGCTTATCTGTTTCTACCCACCCAAAAAACCTTTAGTTGGTGCTTTTAAAAAGTTTTCCTGGAAGCCCCATCTCATCATGTCTGGGTATATCTCATTGGCTAGAACCGTCACATGATTGCATCTCATTGAAAGTGTGACTGGAAAAGATATTGTTTTAGCTGGGCCACTCCAACAAAAAGGTTTTCTTAGTAAGGTAAAAGGGAAGAATGAGCTTTGGACGGGCATCAAGGTCTGACACAGTTGCTAGTTCTCTAGAACCAGTGGGGATGAAAGAAGCCGAGCGGAAGTGGTAGGCTTCTCCTGTCTACCAGATGAGCAGAGTTCCAGGCTTTAGCAGTCACAGCTGGAATCCCACTGGCACAGTTCAGGTCAATCAGAAGCTATTATTATACCTGACCTGCTGGGATGGGGCCGAGCAGGAAAGAAGGTCTCAGCAACTCTTCTGGCAAACTTATGGGGTGGCCAGAGAACAGCACCCCCCCAAACTCACTTGTGATTGGATGGACCTGGGAATCCGAGAAAAGCATTCCATTGCATCCTGACCCAATTCATCACTGGTGAGAGAAAATTCTTATATTTGCTTTGGAACAAAAGAACATAAAATAACTTCTTGAAGGGTTTAAATGGTCAGACATAACTTCAAAAAATCCATAATCCTGACCATTCTTAGGACACTGGACTCTCATGCTTATATAATTATATAATTAGTTATTTTAATATGAATTAAATTATTTTTATGTAATCAAAAGTATTAACTCAAATTATTAATTAAATTAATATGAATATTTAATTTAAATATTTATTATTTTTACATGTATTATCAACCATACACTTTCTGCTTTTTTTTTTTTTAAGCTGTTTGAAGTTAGCGAATTTGAGAGTGAGAACTAGAGCCCTGGGTAATCCGCGCCTTGAAAAGAAGGAGATGTGACTTCATCTGCTCTCTACTACACTGGCTGTAACTGTGTCTTTTAGACTGTGACCCAATTTAACCCAAAGAAAAGATCTAAGCCCCCAGCCCCCTCATCTTTATTTAAAAGTAGCAGGCATATAAAAGCACGCTGTGTTAGTTTGTGTTCTCTGAGAAGCAGACACCAGGCTGGGATTAAATGTGTAAGGATTTTACTGGGAGAAATGCCCATGTAAGAGAAGATAGGGAGAGAGCTGGGAGAGTCCTTCTACCACAAGCCAGTCTAACCCCAGCTGAAGGAGAGAGGGAAGGAACATCATGGAACAAGGTAAGGAAGGCGCAGCAAGACCAGTGGGGGAACTACCAGCCAAGGTCGGCCATCTGAAGAGTCCCCTGATTCCCAGTGACAGCCTGACTTCGTACCCTGCCACCCACCCATTCGTTAGCTGGGAGCAGCCCGTGCCAAGTGTAGCTTTGGTGCAAATGTGAAGCTGGACAACCGAGCGCAGCAGCTGGAGTTCTCGGCCAGTTATATTCCCTGTAGTTGGAGCTTTGCAAGGTGCTTTCTCAGTTCAGCTTCAAAAGCTTGGTCAGCCTTGCCTAGAAATAGAAGACAGTGCTGGGATTCCCCGTACTTTTGTGACATACAAAACTCCAAGTTGGTTGACATTTGTTGCCATGAATAACTTTAGGCAAGGAATTAGAAGAGAAGGGAGAAAGTATATTGTCCCCAGCAGTCTGAAATATAGAACTGAGTACCTTATGAATTAATTATTTTCTTTTAAAATTTTATGGGATTTTCTCAGTTAGGTGTTCCTGAATCATTTTCTTAAAAATTAAAACAAGATTTCTTTCAAGCAGATTGACTTCACAGGTTTGAGCATATCGCCATCAAACATTTGGTGTTTTTCTGTAAACCTGCAACTTCTCAAATAATAATAATAAAAAAAATTGGTGTGCAGCAACATAGCAGCACAAATAGATGGCAGGTCTCTGGCCTGTGACATGTTGACAGGTTCACGGATGAGCCTCTGATGTTTTACAAACAAGGAATCTGGGCCTAAGGGGCAAGATAGCAGATATCTGGGAATCAATTTTTCAGTACTATTTTTCTTTTTCACACCATCAAGTCCTGGAATGGGGAAGGACAAGCAAGCACCACGGCTAAGCTCTGAACTTGTCCCAGGACGTGTCCGAGCGCGTCACATCCACGCAGCAGGGCCCTTCAAACTGACCTCCTCTTCTGTCACCTCAATAAATCACAACTTGGGCTGATAAGGTGACGTCATTTACTTGAAAGCAGAATGGAGGCGCTCAAATGAAAATGGATTGAATCCTAGGTTTGGGTTTTGAACACTTCCTTTAGCAGCAGGGCCATGGGCTGAGGGCAGCCTGAAACAGGTATCTGCGCTGAACAAGAGTAAGAGACAAAGAGGCTCATGAGATAATTGTACTCGGTTCACTGTTTTCTGCCTGAAAGGCCTGGGAGAAAAAGGGGGATGTCCTGAGTGATCTATATTTTCTTGCTGACTTTCTCCCTTGTCATCATCAGTGATTTAGTCAGTGACATTCCTGACATTTCCCTCAGGAAGAGAGTTCTTGCCTTCCCTGCCATTACTCCCCCTCTGAAAAAAAAAGCCAACAGTATCAGGAAGTTTCCTCCAATGATTTTCATTTTCTCAGATGATTTTCTTACCGTAATTCATCTGCCGTGAACAATGCTAAATTTTTTTTTTAACTCCATTGATTTGCTTTCCTGATACCTATGAGCCCTTATTCATCATTTGAACCTTCGCATACTCTGGATTTGGCCTTCTTTCTCTTTTCTGACCTAGGGGCAGGTCAGTCATTTGAGGGGATCTGCCACTCAGATGGTTTCATCTAAAGCTGTCAATCTTTTGCATTTTTCCCACTAGTTCTTGACAGGTCCTGTGACCAAAGGATACGTTTTCTTGAGCTCTTTCCAAAGGAACCTATTCAAAAGTAACAATTTCCTTGCCTATTTGGATCTATTCCCGCAGCAGCTTGAGGCTGAGTCCCTTGCTCAGTGATGGGGGTCGGGGTGGAGGGGGCGCTATTCCCGCAGCCGACAAGCCTCAGGCATGTTATAAAGCATTTGGAAACCAGAATAGCCGCCTTGGGAGCATATGCGGGGAAGTTCCAAGACATTGCACAAGAGGAAAAGGGAAAGCAAGAAAAGGGTAATTTCATTCTTTTCCCTTGATTGCCCCTCGCAGAACTTTCCCTGCCCTCCCTCCACGAGGGGTTAGCCAGGGCAGCTGGTTGCAAGGCTGCAGCTGTTCTGAGTTGTTGACTTTAGCTTAGGAGAGGGTCCCTTGTGGGAAACGATGCAGTATCTGCACCCGGGAATGGGCTTACAGGTGTTGGGGAAATGTTTTCTTTCCTCGCCGTTACGTGACACTCTGTAACAGACAAGCTATTATGTCGGACCGGCTGATGTCAGGGAAATTTGGGTTTTACCGGGCCCCGGGCCTCTCCCTTGCCCCGTTCATCTCACACCTGGAGCCGCTGAAAAAGGTTTGCTTATTGCTTGAGCCGAACGAGGGTGCATTTTCCCGATATTCTTGTCAACCTGCTCCCTGCAAACGGCGCTGGGTACGTCCACAGAGAGGGAATACCGGGTCCAGGACCTTTAACAGGCTGCTTCAAGTAGGCCGGATTGAAATGGGTTTTTAAAAATATGGGTGTGTGACAAATATTACCTTTTCAAGAGAAAAGAGCCTACTTGAGTCAAAACAAGGAGGCCTGGTATTTGTTTGTTTGATGAAACAAACAGTGAAAAATGCTTGAATTTGGGTCCCAGGTTCGGCCTGAGCACATGCTGATGTCTGTTGCTGACCTCACTATGGGGTTTCAGTCGCTGGTGGTGTGGGTCACGTGTGCAGGTCACACTCAGTGCAGTAATTTGAACATATTAATACCAGCAAAGAGTTCCCCCCCCCCCGCCCCCCACAACTCCTTTTCCCCTTAGACTTTGGGTAACTGGGGCTCCTCCTCTGCTCCACCTGAGACCCCTCCTTCCATACCACCAAGACCCTTCTAGACTGTGCTTTGACACCGGACTTTCCTACCCAAAAGGTCCTGGCCCCGTGTCAACCCTGGTGCCACACCCTTGTGGTGAGCTGTGGCTCTATTTATTTGAAGGTGAAGGGGGAGAAATGACAGAGACTGAAATCCTGTGCGTGTACTCAGAGATCCTCAAAACGCAGCTCAGAGCTGGGTGAGAGGACATGGGGTGGTCACAGTTCATGTGGGTTGCCTAAATATCTAATATCACAGATATTTAGAATGAGGCTTATCTTAGTTGGCCAGTTTGCTGTGGCAGGTACCACTCAATGGGTGGCTTAAACAATAGGCATTACTGTCTTATGGTTTTTAGAGGCTACAAGTCCAAAATCAAGGCATTCATGGGCCATGCCTTGTCCCAGAGTCTGTGGCATTCTGGGTCACCACAATTCTTGGGGTTCCTTGGCTTGCATCTCTGCCTCCACCACACAAGGATCTGTCTCTGTGATGGTCTGAAGGTATACGTACCCCAGAAAAATAGGTTCTTAAATCTAATCCATTTATGTGGGTATGAACCCACTGTAAGTAGGGGCTTGGGAAGAAGTTGCTTCAGTTAAAGCATGGCCCACCTCAAAAAGGACTATTGGAGTCCTTTATAAATGGAATGAATACAGAAAGAGAAGAAAAACGAAACAAAACAAAACAAAACACATGGAAGCAAGAAGCTGCAATCAAAGAAACCTGAAAGAGAAGGGAGAGACCAGCAGATGCTGCCCTGTGCTTTGCCATGTGACAGAGGAGCTCAGGATTGCTGGTAGCCAGTCTCTGGGAAGAGAACAGTGCCTTGATTTGGACATTTTCTTGGCCTCAAGCAGTAAGCCAATAAATTTGCATTGTTTAAACCAACCCATTTCATAGTATCTGCTTTAAGCAGTCTAGGAAGTTGAAGGATTCTCCTTGATCTCCTCCTGTGGCTTTCTCTGACTTCGTACATCTGAATTTCTTTTACCTTATAAGGACTCCAGTTGCATGGATTAAGGGCCACCCTGATCCAATTTGGCCTCATCTAAATAGTATCTTAGGAGATCCTGTTCATAAATGAGTGAGTACTTAACTAATTATAACGTCTTCAAAAATGCTATTTACAGATGGGTTCATACCCACAGGACCAGGGGTTGGGACTTGAACATGTCTCTATGGGGGATGCGATTCAATCTCAACAGGCCTGCATAACATACTGTCTCTCCTCTCTGCTGTGCAATGCTTCAAAAGAGATGAATGAACGTGAGTTTTAATGAAAAAAAAAAATACAGGTTAAGTTTCCTACTCATTCCAAATCCTAAAAGCAGGTGCACAGGAAATGAGACTGGAGGAAAGCAGAATGTGAAATGGACCAATTTAGTTTCCCCTTTTAAGGGATGTGAATTGCTTCCCACAGCAGATAGCATATTTATTCAAATGTTATTCAATGATAATTTGAATTTTCGGAAGTTGTTTTATTTGGGTAAAATACATCCAAAAGATCAGCAGTAACCTTTTGTTGCAGTACCACAAATGATGAACTCTATTTAAAGAAACCTATGAAGTGTGCCGGGGTCTTGGAGGCTAAGTAGGATCGGGGTCATACATAGCCACAACTCTTAGTTCAATCAGACTCGTGGGCTGATTTGACAATTCATCTATAGTACCCAGTCTAGTAACCACTCAATAAACACAGCATTTAAAAAATCGACCCTGTGTCTGGAAATGTGATCACAGTAGTTGATCCAATAGTCCAAGACCAAATTTCCTGGTATTTTCATCGCATAGAAAACCAACCTGGGATCTCAAAGCCTGACTTGCCATAGATACTTTAACATGATAAAATGGAGCTAACGTCTCCATTTCCTGTGCAAGTCACTTAGCAATGACACTTTGCATTGGTGTGCAATTGTTACAATTGATGACAGAATATTAAAATATTAATGTTAACCATAGTCTATAGTTTGCATTCACTATTTTTTCCCCCATATACCACCCTATTATTAACACCTTGTAGTAGTGACGTACATTTGTTCTAGTTTGTGTCGGAGCATTCTTGTACAATTTGTACAATTAACCACAGTCATCTTCCACAACAGGGTTCACTATGTGATACAGTCCCATGCTTTACAAAATTTATTCTTTACTTGGGTTGTCATGAGAAAAATTTGAAAAGCACGAACCTAAGACAAGTGATTTGATGGTGGATTTCTAGGCACATAACAGGCATCAGGAGAGAAGCTGAGGGGCAAGAGACCTTCTTTGCATAACTTCCACTACCCCATTTAGGCAGCTACCCTCCCACTTTGCCCACTCATTATGCTCATCCCTCCTTGTGTTGCTCATTTGTCTTTGCTTTGTAGAGGTCCATGATGAAATCAAACTATTCCTCAGTGAATAATACTGTTCTGCTTGTAAGATGTTTTTATCCACATTCTCCCACTTAATTATGGATTCTAGAGTCCAGATTCAAGGCCCATCCCAGAGGAGAGGCTGTCTTTCTGCCTCTAAGTGGCCTCCAGCATGACCTTATCTAGTGGGGTTTTATATTCAATGTTAATATGGTCATACAGAAGTTCTTTCCTGTGTATGATTAACTAAATAGTCTTCTCTTTTTAACTTTTGTAGTTAGATTGCTATTGCTTTACTGGAGCAAATGTACAATTGGTGTCATGACATCTTCAGTAGTGAAGGGTTGAATTAGAAGGGGATAAAATTGAGCAAGTCGGAATGGCACTGTAGAATTAGCATAACAGGTAAAAGATGGCTCCTTGCTGCTAAGCAGCTCGATAGAGGAAGGAGTGACCCAGCATTGTCGTCCCTTCAGGCTTCTGGGGTACTCCCTGAGGAATCACAGACTCAAGTGACCAACTGCTTCCCAAGGGGCTGTTCATTTTTAGTGCTATTTCACCACCATTCCAGAGCCCAACTATTGCCACTCTGGGGTCCTGCTGTTGCTAATTTAATTCCATTCATTTCAATCCCATTGCTACTAGGTAAAAGCTTACCAGTATTACTCCCTTGAAAATCTATTGAGACAGAGTGGAACTCGTAGATAAAAAGGGGGAGGGCTTACCTCTAGGGTGTTTGGTTACTGGAACCTATTTCTTTTCAGACGTCTTCTATCACGTAAGACCTGGCCCATGCCAAGGAGGGAGCCATATTGGATTTGTTGTCCTGGCCGAAAGCTCCCTACACTCACCTAAATCTGCAGTGGAGAAATCCTGGGCTCAGAAGGAGTTAAGCCATGTATCTGCACAGTGTGGCTTTGTTCTGGCAATGTCCCATCAGTTTAGGTCATTCCTGATGATTTCACTCTCCCGGTGACATCAGGTTCCAATCTCCTGAAGGTGAATTCATGTGCGAGTGCTTCGAGACACTCGCTTCCTGAGTTCCAGGCCATTCCCACTGGTGTGTGGACAGAGAGTGTCTCTCTCAGGCCACAGTCTGGCTGTGCACTCATTTGTGCTTAGCGTGTCGAATTACCAGGCTGACATGACCTCACCAGCTGGCATAGCCCAGCTCAGAAATGGAATGTGCTGGTTGCAAGCAAAAAACTGAAAGCTGACATTAACTCCCCCTCCACCAGGCCCAGGTACAAAATAAAAGCGTTAAAGGGATGTCTTGTCTGAGTCTCATTTTGATATTTTTCTAAGTTGCTCTCTCCCTCTATTCCTTTTAGGTAGCCTGCCTGTGGATTGTAGTTTTTAGTCTTTATTGTAGTTTTCAGTAAGTAATACCCACTAACTCTTGAAATTGTTTGACTGCTGATGGTATGAATTAAATCTAAGATCTTAAAACCATTTTGTGTAGCTATCTTGGCAAGTCTGTGAAATAAAGGAACCTATTCACCTTCTAAGATAATTTCTTTTCCTTTGCCTTTGAAATGTCATGAACGAATAAAAGGGTGGACATGAAAACAGCTTGGGCTTGTTGGTCAGGTGCCAGGAGTTGGCTTTGACAATGAAGGTGATGCTGTCTATATACGTGCCCAAAGTTTTCAGGGGTGCACATGCCTCTAAGGCATTGCTGGAAGGCTCTCCAGAGTTTGTTTAGTCCGTGGCCATTGTAAGCACATTTTATGACACTTACTGTTTCTCTCCTGTCTTCCACAAGCTGCGGTGATACCCATTTATGTCAGCAGGGATTTATAGTGCCACGTCACCTCCCTGACCCCTCTTATAAGCCTGGAACCTCCAGTCCTAGGAAGGAATGTATTATCCCTGGGCTCCTGGGTTCCTGGACCAATGTGGAGCAGAGATCAGAAGCATTACTGCAGAGGAGCAGAGACTTCACTCTATTTCCAGAATCTTGAGACTCTATTTCCTCATCTGATTAATGGCTCTTGGCACTGAGCAGCAGCTTCTGGGGTACAGAGCTGTCAGGCTACATGCTGAAGTTTAAAATCATGTCAGGAAAATTTTATGCCAGTGCTGTATTGTTAAGAGGAGAGATTGGTGTTTAAACAGGCCAATAAAATGCTGCTTTCACTATTGATCTTCATTTTATATCAAAGAGAAAGAAAAAGAAATGAAAAGAGCTTAAGAGCATAGCTACGTAGTTATCAAATAATCATGACCACTTGTCTCAGTTTTGGGGTCAGCCCAGAGGCTAAAGGGGTACTAAAAATATACTCCTTTTTTATTTTTAAACTCTGCCTCTTCACAAAATAAAAAGCGAGGCTCTCATTAGTTGAAGGAGGATGACTTGCAAATCTTTTGTGAAATGCAGCCGTGAGTAGGCTTTCTGAGTTTCATATCTGTTTTGGTGGGGGGTGAGGAAGATTGGCTACGTCAAAGGAAACTGGTGAAATCTTAGTCCAGGATGCTGACATTCTTATCAGTCACATCTGCTCAGGCACAAAAAGACACCAGACATTTTTTTTTTTTAAAGTCTAAGACAAAGTAAACCAACTTCCTATTTCCTCCTGATCCATCTCCAAGGAAGTCAAAATGTTTGAGACATTTCTTTACAAGTGCATCCTCAACTTTATTTTCTTCATGATTCAAGTGGAGAAAAATTAGAAGAATAAAGAAAAAATCCCTGAAGACATTATTAAAATAAGCGAAATAATAATAGTAAATATATCTTCTCATGCTCAAATTCCCACTTGATCTAGTCTTGCAGTATGGTTATTATATGTTTGCGCTTATTTGCCTTCCCATGAAAAAAAGAAACAGCACTTCCATGTTTCCAAGGAGTTGGAATTTCCCACCTCCCTGCTTCCTGCAACTTCTTGGGGAGCCCAAAAGTAGAGTTTTCTTGTTTGGCTGAGAAGACGGAAAGAGCTCCTTGGTAGCAGTGGAATATCTCACGTGGCAAGTTGGAGATGAAAGTACTGATGGGTGTCTGCCTTTGGTGGTGGCAGTGGGGTGTAAGGGAGCAGAGTGATGGAAGAAGGACCCTCAGATGAGCCCTGTATCTTTTCCACATGTGCTGTTGGGGTGGCTCCTGGAGAGGGAGTTCATGAGAGGTGCAATGATGTTTGCTTTTGTAGTGGAGAGAAAAGGCTGACAGTGTCTGTAATAGCAAGCTAGGTAGCCTGTATCTAATATCCTTATCTCCAGCCCTTTTCTGTAAGCCAGTGGGTTTTTTGATGAGCATGCCTAGCCCTGAGTTTGCTCAGACCACCAATGGGACATCCTTCTCCTGCATTTGGGATCAGAGGTTGACTTCATTGTGCCCACTGTTTCACCAACTTCCCCTGACCCCCAGCCCATCCAAGCCTCAGGGACTGAGCAGTCCTGAGGGTACCAAAGGGAGAAGGTTCTCCACCCCAATCTCCTTCCTGGAGTCTCCTTCTTAGACTGGGGCCATGTCAAGCTTGTGCCGTGCTCATGCCAACTGAAGAATCAACATCATCATCATACTAAATATAGACTTGGGAAGATTGCTGGTGGCTGAAAGTATTGGGGAGAGGGAAGCTGCCCCCAAAAGGAGTGGTGTGCATGTGGACACCCAAAAATAGATGGAATGTGAGTGTGTGTCATTCCAGCCCTGCCACCTTCTGCCACCTGACTCTGGGCAAGGAAGGGCCCTAACCCCTCACAAGATATTTTATTTGTCCTGGAACACTGACCTCAGTGTGTTGGTTCTGAAGGGAAGATGCAATGCAGCCACTGGAATGTAAGCACTGCTGTAGTAGGTGCTCAATAAGTATTGGTTAATGAATTAATATAAGAGCCAACATGGCCAGAAAATATTGTTAAGACATCTTCCCTATCTAGAAAGCCAGCTTAGGAGCTCCTGATTATGTGTGCATAGGCTTGACCTCCTGCCTGCCCACCCTCCACCATGCTGCCTGGAGTTCATGACCTGGTCTGGGACTAGAGACATCGATGTGACATTCCCACCCAGAGGAGTCACCTCAAAAGGCCTCATGCCAGCCCCAATGGACAACCAAAGCCTGCAAGTTCCATATGTCTTCATATGGTAGCTTTACTGGCACACACGGGCACTCAGTAAGTACTTGATGAACTGCTGAAGTCAACAAGAAACTTGATGTCAAATAAACCCTGAACGTGAAAACATGAAAACAGAAGGATTTGAATAAAGGATAAAACATTAAGTTTCAGTGTCTCCAGGGAAAAGAAACATGTAGTTCTTTGCAAGTACCCATCTCGATATACATAAATCAGTATACTTACTTTCTTCCTATTTTACATGTTTTAATAGTGCAGATATGGGGACAGGCTTTCTAAATGGGCTAAATCTAAAGGAGGGGATCCATAATTCTCTCTGAATGGGGGATCTTAATGTAGTGTCTTTTTGTCTTGAAGTTTAACTTCTGTTAATAGCAGTTAGGAAGTTAACTTCCATAGAGGTGGTGGCTTGTCAGATATTTTTTCCCTGCAATATCTTCATCAAGATGCTTCTTGTCAAAGAAGTAGAGCCATTGGTTTATTCATTCTACATAGTTTGTAGTGATAAGGTTGTTTCTTTTCTTCTTTATCATCTCTCTCTGTATGTCTCCTACTTCCCTCCACTGTGAATAGTGATTTATGCGTGACCTGTTCACCACTGAAACCTCAGTGCCTTGCCCAAGGCCTGGAACACAGAAGATGCTTAATGCTTGTGTGTTTAATGAACAGATTGGTGTGAATAAATGATGACTAGTGAGAAACATAACAGTGCCTGTCCTGACTCGGTTTATTGCACTGGATCCTGAAAACCATTGTTGGATATGAAAAAAAAAACAACTTAAAGTCAATTCTCGAGTGATTTTAGTTCTGCAATGGGTGATCAGTGTTTGGTCTATAGCATCTTTATGGGTATTGCTCATACATCATGCATAGAAGCCTGTCCAGGGACTCTGTTCTTTTTTTTTTTCAGAATTTGTTTTGGTTTGCTAAAGCTGCCAAAATACAATATACCAGAAATGGATTGGTTTTTATAAAGGGGATTTATTTAGTTAAAAGTTACAATCTAAGACTGTGAAAATGTCCAAATTAAGGCACCAACAAGAGGATAACTTCTTGGAGGAAAGGCAGCTGGTGTCTGGGTTCCTCTGTCACATGGTGTGCTGATTTAAAAGGATGTGTGTCCCCTAGAAAAACCATGTTTTAATCCTAATCCCATTTTGTAAAGGCAGCCGTTTCTTCTAATCCCTATTCAGTACTGTATGTTTGAAACTGTAATTAGATCATCTCCCTGGAGATGTGATTTAAACAAGAGTGGTTGTTAAGCTGGATTAGGTGACGACATGTCTCCACTCATTTAGGTGGGTCTTGATAAGTTTCTGGAGTCCTATAAAAGAGGAAACATTTTGGAGACTGAAAGAGATTCGGAGAGAACAGAGAATGCTGCAGCACCACAAAGCAGAGAGTTCATGAGCCAGCGACCTTTGGAGATGAAGAAAAATGCCTCCCGGGGAGCTTCATGAAACCAGAAGCCAGGAGAGAAGAAGCTAGCAGATGATGCTGTGTTCACCGCGTGTCCTTCCAGATGAGAGGAGAACCCTGACTGTGTTCACCATGTGCATTTCCAGATGAGAGAGAAACTCTGACTGTGTTCGCCATGTGCCCTTCCACTTAAGAGAGAAACCCTGAACTTCATCGGCCTTCTTGAACCAAGGTATCTTTCCCTGGATGCCTTAGATTGGACATTTCAATAGATTTGTTTTAATTGGGACATTTTCTCGGCCTTAGAACTGTAAACTAGCAACTTATTAAACTCCCTTTTCTAAAAGCCATTCTGTTTCTGGTATATTGCATTCCGGCAGTTAGCAAATTATAACACATTGAAAGGCACATGGTGATGTTTGCTGTCCTTCTCTCCCAGTTTTTGGTTCAAGCTGCTCTCTCAGCTCCTGTGGGTCTTTCTGGCATCTCCAAACATCTGTGTTCTCCCCCAAAAGTCCCTCTCTTAAAAGATTTCAGTAAGTGGATTAAGATCCACTTTGAATGGTCAGGGTCACATCTCCATGCAAACAGCCTAATCAGAAGGTCCACCCAAATAGGTCTGCACCTATAAGATTGGATTAAAATAATATGGCTTTTCTGGGGCACATAACAGTTTCAGATCAGCACAGCCTTGAAAAAAATTGTACTTTTGTTGTGTGTTTGGAGTTTTTGGCTCACGATTATTTTTTGAGCATCATCTATGCAGATCTCTAGGGAAACATAACCAACAGGAGATATCTGTAAATATTATAAGATATTTTAAAGAATTGCTTCATGCAGCTGTGGGGATGTGCAAATCCAAATTCTGTAGGGCAGGCTTTAAGGTGGAATTTTGTTGAAGGTTTTTGATGAATTCCCCAGGAGAAGCTGGCTGGCTGAAGTACAGAGAGAAACTCTTTTCTGACTGCTGAAATCATCACTTTTCTTCTTAAAGCCTTCAACTGATTGGATGAGAATTCTCTCAGTGCTGAAGGCAAGCTCCGCAGTTGATTGTAGATGTAATCAGCCATAAAGGCAATCATCTTACTGATGATTTAAGTACATGAAATGCCCTCAGTGCTTTCTTTTTTTAAAATTTTCTAGTGTAATTTTTTTTTAATTTAAAAATCTCCACTCACGTTCAGTTTATACATGATGTACAATCAATGGCTCACAATATCATCACATAGTTTGTATTCAGTATCATGATCATTTTTTAGAATATTTGCATCACTCCAGAAAAACAGAAAGAGAAAAGGAAAAACTTATACATGCCTTACACCATACCCTTCCCTCTAATTGACCACTAGTATTTCCATCTACCCAATTTATTTTACCCTTTGTCCCCCCATTATTTATTTATTTATTTATTTTTTATCCATATTTTTTACTCATATGACCATACCCTGGATATAAGGAGCATCAGACACAAGATTTTCACAATCACACTGTCACATTGTAAATGCTGTATCTTTATACAATCATCTTCAAGAATCTAAGTTACTGGAACACAGCTCAGGTACTTCCCTCTAGCCACTATAGCACACCATAAACTAAAAAGGGTTACCTATATAATGCATAAGAATAACCTCCAGGATAACCTCTTCACTCTCTTTGAAGTCTCTCAGCCACTGAAACTTTGTTTTGTCTCATTTCTCTCTTCCCCTTTTTGGTCAAGAAGGCTTTCTCAAGCCCATGATGCTGGGTCCCGGCTCATCCTGGGAGTTCTGTCCCACATTTCCAGGGAGATTTACACCCCTGGTAATCATGTCCCACATAGGAGGAAGGGCAGTGAGTTCACCTGCCAAGCTGGCTTAGAGAGAGAGGCCACATCTGAGCAACAAAAGAGGTTCTCTGGGGGTGACACTTAGGCCTAATTTTAAGTAGGTTTAGTCTATTCCTTTGCAGAAATACATTTCATAGGAGTGAACCCCAAGATCGAGGGTTTGGCCTATTGATTTGGTTGTCCCCACTGCTTGCAAGAATTTCAGATGCCAGTGCTTTCTTGACCAGACAACTGGACACCAAAATCTGGCCAAGTTGACAATTGAACTTAAGCATCACACATAGCTCATTTATCTTTTACTGCTATATATTATTGCATTGTATACATATAACACAATTTATTTATTTATTCTATTGTTGGATTTTTCCAGTTTGGGCTATTAAAAATGATACTGCTATGAGCATTCTTGCATGTGTCCTTTGAGACATATACCTTGGAGAGGAGATACTGAGCTATGGGACTTTAGTGTCTTTAATTTTAGTAGATAATGTCTGACGACTTTCCAAAATGGTTGTACCTAATTTTTTCTCCCACAAGTATTATAGAGAGTTTCAATGATTCACATCTTCACAGACATTAGTGTTGTCAACCTTTAAGAGTTTAGTGATTCCTGCCGGTATTTCCTTATGGTTTTAATTTGCATATTCTGATTACTTATCACATATACAATGGAGTATCTTTTTACATGTAAATTAACCATGGGGATATTGACAGAGTGGTTCCTTTTCAAGTTTCTTCCTCATTTATCTTTCTGTTGGGTTGTTTGACTTTTCTTATTGACGTGTAATAGTTGTTTATATATCCTAGATATGAACACTTTGTTGGTTATATATGCAGGTATCTTGCCTTACTCTTTGAATTCTTTAGAGTCTCTTTTGATGAACAGATGTTCTTAATTTTAAAAATGTCAATTTCATCTGTTTTCCTTTAACAGTTAATAATTTTTATGTCCTGTTTAACAAATCTTTCTCTTCCCAGAGATTATGCATATATTCTCCTATATTACCTTCTAACAGGTTACTGTTTTGTCTTTTATGTTTGATCTATAATTCCCCAGGGATTGATTTTTTTTAATTAATTAAAGAAAAAAAGAAATTAACACAACATTTAGAAATCATTCCATTCTACATATGCAATCAGTAATTCTTAACATCATCACATAGGTGCATGATCATCATTTCTTAGTACATTTGCATCGATTTAGAAAAAGAACTAGCAAAACAACAGAAAAAGATATAGAATGTTAATATAGAGAAAAAATTAAAAATAATAATGATAGTTAAAAAAAAGACACAAACAAACAAACAAACAGAAAAACAAAAAAAAAACCTATAGCTCAGATGCAGCTTCATTCAGTGTTTTAACATGATTAATTTACAACTGGGTATTATTGTGCTGTCCATTTTTGAGTTTTTGTATCTAGTCCTGTTGTACAGTCTGTATCCCTTCAGCTCCAATTACCCATTCTCTTACCCTGTTTCTAACTCCTGCTGGACTCTGTTACCAATGACATATTCCAAGATTATTCTTGAATGTCGGTTCACATCAGTGGAACCATACAGTATTTGTCCTTTAGTTTTTGGCTAGACTCACTCAGCATAATGTTCTCTAGGTCCATCTATGTTATTACATGCTTCATAAGTTTATTCTGTCTTAAAGCTGCATAATATTCCATCGTATGTATATACCACAGTTTGTTTAGCCACTCGTCTGTTGATGATCATTTTGGCTGTTTCCATCTCTTTGTAATTATAAATAACGCTGGTATAAACATTGGTGTGCAAATGTCCATTTGTGTCTTTGCCCTTAAGTCTTTTGAATAGATACCTAGCAAGGTATTGCTGGGTCTATGGCAATTCTATATTCAGCTTTTTGAGGAACAGCCAAACTGCCTTCCACAGTGGTTGCACCATTTGACATTCCCACCAACAGTGGATAAGTGTGCCTCTTTCTCCACATCCTCTCCAGTACTTGTCATTTTCTGTTTTGTTGATAATGGCCATTCTGGTGGGTGTGAGATGATATCTCATTGTGGTTTTGATTTGCATTTCTCTAATGGCCAGGGACATTGAGCATCTCTTCATGTGCCTTTTGGCCATTTGTATTTCCTCTTCTGAGAGGTGTCTGTTCAAGTCTTTTTCCCATTTTGTAATTGGGTTGGCTGTCTTTTTGTTGTTGAGTTGGACAATCTCTTTATAAATTCTGGATACTAGACCTTTATCTGATATGTCATTTCCAAATATTGTCTCCCATTGTGTAGGCTGTCTTTCTACTTTCTTGATGAAGTTCTTTGATGTACAAAAGTGTTTAATTATGAGGAGCTCAGTTATTTATTTCCTTCTTCAGTGCTCTTGCTTTAGGTTTAAGGTCCATAAAACCGCCTCCAATTGTAAGTTTCATAAGATATCTGCCTACATTTTCCTCTAACTGTTTTATGGTCTTAGACCTAATGTTTAGATCTTTGATCCATTTTGAGTTAACTTTTGTATAGGGTGTGAGACATGGGTCTTCTTTCATTCTTTTGCATATGGATATCCAGTTCTCTAGGCACCATTTATTGAAGAGACTGTTCTGTCCCAGGTGAGTTGACTTGACTGCCTTATCAAAGATCAAATGTCCATAGATGAGAGGGTCTATATCTGAGCACTCTATTCGATTCCATTGGTCGATATATCTATCTTTATGCCAATACCATGCTGTTTTGACCACTGTGGCTTCATAACATGCCTTAAAGTCAGGCAGCGTGAGACCTCCAGCTTCGTTTTTTTTCCTCAAGATGTTTTTAGCAATTCGGGGCACCCTGCCTTTCCAGATAAATTTGCTTATTGGTTTTTCTATTTCTGAAAAATAAGTTGTTGGGATTTTGATTGGTATTGCATTGAATCTGTAAATCAATTTAGGTAGGATTGACATCTTAACTATATTTAGTCTTCCAATCCATGAACACGGTGTGCCCTTCCATCTATTTAGGTCTTCTGTGATTTCTTTTAACAGTTTTTTGTAGTTTTCTTTATGTAGGTTTTTTTTTTTTATGTCTTTAGTTAAATTTATTCCTAGGTATTTTATTCTTTTAGTTGCAATTGTAAATGGGATTCGTTTCTTGATTTCCCCCTCAGCTTGTTCATTACTAGTGTATAGAAATGCTACAGATTTTTGACTGTTGATCTTGTAACCTGCTACTTTGCTGTACTCATTTATTAGCTCTAGTAGTTTTGTTGTGGATTTTTCCGGGTTTTCGACGTATAGTATCATATCGTCTGCAAACAGTGATAGTTTTACTTCTTCCTTTCCAATTTTGATGCCTTGTATTTCTTTTTCTTGTCTAATTGCTCTGGCTAGAACCTCCAACACGATGTTGAATAATAGTGGTGATAGTGAACATCCTTGTCTTGTTCCTGATCTTAGGGGGAAAGTTTTCAATTTTTCCCCATTGAGGATGATATTAGCTGTGGGTTTTTCATATATTCCCTCTATCATTTTAAGGAAGTTCCCTTGTATTCCTATCTTTTGAAGTGTTTTCAACAGGAAAGGATGTTGAATCTTGTCGAATGCCTTCTCTGCGTCAATTGAGATGATCATGTGAATTTTCTGCTTTGATTTGTTGATACGGTGTATTACATTAATTGATTTTCTTATGTTGAATCATCCTTGCATACCTGGGATGAATCCTACTTGGTCATGATGTATAATTCTTTTAATGTGTTGTTGGATACGATTTGCTAGAATTTTATTGAGGATTTTTGCATCTATATTCATTAGAGAGATTGGTCTGTAGGTTTCTTTTTTTGTAGTATCTTTGCCTGGTTTTGGTATGAGGGTGATGTTGGCTTCATAGAATGAATTAGGTAGTTTTCCCTCCACTTCGATTTTTTTGAAGAGTTTGAGGAGAGTTGGTACTAATGCTTTCTGGAATGTTTGGTAGAATTCACATGTGAAGCCGTCTGGTCCTGGACTTTTCTTTTTAGGAAGCTTTTGAATGACTAATTCAATTTCTTTACTTGTGATTGGTTTGTTGAGGTCATCTATTTCTTCTTGAGTCAAAGTTGGTTGTTCATGTCTTTCCAGGAACCCGTCCATTTCCTCTAAATTGTTGTATTTATTGGCGTAAAGTTGTTTATAGTATCCTGTTATTACCTCCTTTATTTCTGTGAGGTCATTCGTTATGTCTCCTCTTCCATTTCTGATCTTATTTATTTGCATCCTCTCTCTTCTTCCTTTTGTTAGTCTTGCTAAGGGCCCATCAATCTTATTGATTTTCTCATAGAACCAACTTCTGGTCTTATTGATTTTCTCTATTGTTTTCATGTTTTCAATTTCATTTATTTCTGCTCTGATCTTTGTTATTTCTTTCCTTTTGCTTGCTTTGGGATTAGTTTGCTGTTCTTTCTCCAGTTCTTCCAAGTGGACAGTTAATTCCTGCATTTTTGCCTTTTCTTCTTTTCTGATATAGGCATTTAGGGCAATAAATTTCCCTCTTAGCACTGCCTTTGCTGCGTCCCATAAGTTTTGATATTTTGTGTTTTCATTTTCATTCGCCTCGAGGTATTTACTAATTTGTCTTGCAATTTCTTCTTTGACCCACTCGTTGTTTAAGAGTGTGTTGTTGAGCCTCCACGTATTTGTGAATTTTCTGGCATTCCGCCTATTATTGATTTCCAACTTCATTTCTTTATGATCCGAGAAAGTGTTGTGTATGGTTTCAATCTTTTTAAATTTGTTAAGACTTGCTTTGTGACCCAGCATATGGTCTATCTTTGAGAATGATCCATGAGCACTTGAGAAAAAGGTGTATCCTGCTGTTGTGGGATGTAATGTCCTATAAATGTCTGTTAAGTCTGGCTCATTTATAGTAATATTCAGATTCTCTATTTCTTTATCGATCCTCTGTCTAGATGTTCTGTCCATTGATGAGAGTGGTGAATTGAAGTCTCCAACTATTATGGTATTTGTTTCTATTTCCCTTTTCAGTGTTTGCAGTGTATTCCTCACGTATTTAGGGGCATTCCGGATCGGTGCGCAAATATTTATGATTGTTATGTCTTCTTGTTTAATTGTTCCTTTTATTAGTATATAGTGTCCTTCTTTGTCTCTTTTAACTGTTTTACATTTGAAGTCTAATTTGTTGGATATTAGTATAGCCACTCCTGCTCTTTTCTGGTTGTTATTTGCATGAAATATCTTTTCCCAACCTTTCACTTTCAACCTATGTTTATCTTTGGGTCTAAGATGTGTTTCCTGTAGACAGCATATAGAAGGATCCTGTTTTTTAATCCATTCTGCCAGTCTATGTCTTTTGATTGGGGAATTCAGTCCATTAACATTTAGTGTTATTACTGTTTGGATAATATTTTCCTCTACCATTTTGCCTTTTGTATTATATATATCATATCTGACTTTCCTTTTTTCTGCACTCTTCTCCATACCTCTCTCTTCTGTCTTTTCATTTCTGACTCTAGTGCTCCCTTTAGTATTTCTTGCAGAGCTGGTCTCTTGGTCACAAATTCTCTCAGTCACTTTTTGTCTGAGAATGTTTTAATTTCTCCCTCATTTTTGAAGGACAATTTTGCTGGATATAGGAGTCTTGGTTGGCAGTTTTTCTCTTTTAGTAGTTTAAATATATCATCCCACTGTCTTCTAGCCTCCATGGTTTCTGCTGAGAAATCTACACATAGTCTTATTGGGTTTCCCTTGTATGTGATGGATTGTTTTTCTCTTGCTGCTTTCAAGATCCTCTCTTTCTCTTTGACCTCTGACATTCTAACTAGTAAGTGTCTTGGAGAACGCTTATTTGGGTCTATTCTCTTTGGGGTGCGCTGCACTTCTTGGATCTGTAATTTCAGGTCTTTCATAAGAGTTGGGAAATTTTAAGTGATAATTTCTTCCATTAGTTTTTCTCCTCCTTTTCCCTTCTCTTCTCCTTCTGGGATACCCACAACATGTATATTTGTGCGCTTCATATTATCCTTGAGTTCCCTGATACCCTGTTCAAATTTTTCCATTCTTTTCCTGATAGTTTCTGTTTCTTTTTGGAATTCAGATGTTCCATCCTCCAAATCATTAATTCTATCTTATGTCTCTTTGAATCTCTCATTGTAGGTTTCCATTGTTTTTTCCATCTTTTCTACTTTGTCCTTCACTTCCATAAGTTCTGTTATTTGTTTTTTTCAGTTTTTCTATTTCTTCTTTATATTCAGCCCATGTCTTCTTCATGTCCTCCCTCAATTTATCGATTTCGTTTTTGAAGAAGTTTTCCATTTCTGTTCGTATATTCAGCATTAGTTGTCTCAGCTCCTGTATCTCATTTGAACTATTGGTTTGTTCCTTTGACTGGGCCATATTTTCAGTTTTTTGAGCGTGATCCGTTATCTTCTGCTAATGCATTTAGACAGATTTCCCTGGGTGTTGAATCTAAAAGTTTGGAAGATTTTTCTGTGAAATCTCTGGGTTCTGTTTTTCTTATCCTGCCCTGTAGGTGGCGCTCGTGGCACACGTTTGTCTGCGGGTCCCACCAGTAAAAGGTACTGTGGGTCCTTTAACTTTGGAAAACTCTCGCCGTCTGGGAGGTTCGCTAGCCGAAGCGGCTTGGAAGAGTGCCAGCCGGCCCCGGGTCCGAACGCGGGGTGGGTCGCTGGCCGCCGCAGCCCGGGAAAGCGCCTGTCCGAATTTCCTAGTCGGCCCGGGGTACCAAACTTGGCGGGAGGGCGCCAGCCACAGCGGCCCGTCTGGGAGAGTGCACCATTCCCGGGGAGTCACGGGTTTGGAAGGGCCCCCCACCCGGTCACCATTCTCCGCGGCCTGGGGATTTCCAATCCAATTCTCTCAGTTGGTCTGGGGAGCCGCGCGTGGTGTGGGGACCGCCTGTCCAATTCTCCCAGCCAGCCCGGGAAGGGGGAAGGGAGTGACTCCGGCCACTTGCCGCCCTGCCCGGTGAAGCCCATGCCCCTCAGCGATCTCACCAGAGCGGGTTCTCTCAGCCAGCCAGCCATTCCAGGATGGGGTACGCTGTCTTTTTTATCTCTGTTGGGGCTTTGGGAGCTGTTCTGTATCGTTTCTACTCCCCTAGTAGCTGTTCTGGAGGAGAAACTAAGAACAGCGCGTCTTACTAAGCTGCCGTCTTCTCCGGAAGTCCCTTTAGTATTTCTTGCAGAGCTGGTCTCTTGGTCACAAATTCTCTCAGTGACTTTTTGTCTGAGAATGTTTTAATTTCTCCCTCATTTTTGAAGGGCAATTTTGCTGGATATACAAGTCTTGGTTGGCAGTTTTTCTCTTTTAGTAGTTTAAATATATCATCCCACTGTCTTCTAGCTTCCATGGTTTCTGCTGAGAAATCTACACATAGTCTTATTGGATTTCCCTTGTATGTGATGGATTGTTTTTCTCTTGCTGCTTTCAAGATCCTCTCTTTCTCTTTGACCTCTGACATTCTAGCTAGTAAGTGTCTTGGAGAATGCCTGTTTGGGTCTATTCTCTTTGGGGTGCGCTGCACTTCTTGGATCTGTAATTTTAGGTCTTTCATAAGAGTTGGGAAATTTTCAGTGATAATTTCTTCCATTAGTTTTTCTCCTCCTTTTCCCTTCTCTTCTCCTTTTGGGACGCCCACAACACGTATATTTGTGCGCTTCATATTGTCCTTCAGTTCCCTGATCCCCTGTTCAAATTTTTCCATTCTTTTCCTTATAGTTTCTGTTTGTTTTTGGAATTCAGATGTTCCATCCTCCAAATCACTAATTCTATCTTCTGTCTCTTTAAATCTATCATTGTAGGTATCCATTGTTTTTTCCATCTTTTCTACTTTGTCCTTCACTTCCATAAGTTCTGTGATTTGTTTTTTCAGTTTTTCTATTTCTTCTTTTTGTTCAGCTCATGTCTTCTTCATGTCCTCCCTCAATTTATTGATTTCATTTTTGAAGAGGTTTTCCATTTCTGTTCGTATATTCAGCATTCGTTGTCTCAGCTCCTGTATCTCATTTGAACTATTGTTTTTTTCCTTTGACTGGGCCATAGTTTCAATTTTCCGAGCGTGTTCCATTATCTTCTGCTGGTGTCTGGGCATTTAATCAGAATTCCCTGGGTGTAAGACCCCGCAGTTTGAAAGATTTTTCTGTGAAATCTCTGGGCTCTGTTTTTCTTATCCTGCCCAGTAGGTGGCGCTCGTGGCACTCATCTGTCTGCGGGTCCCACCAGTAAAAGATGCTGTGGGTCCTTTAACTTTGGGAAACTCTCGCTGTAGGGGGCGGTCTCCAGCCGAAGTGGCTTGGGAGAGTGCCAATCCGAATCTCCCAGCTGGCCTGGGATTCCGTGCGCGGGGAGTGTCGCCGGCCTCCGCGGCTTGGGGGAACGCCTGTCCAAATTTCCCAGCCTGCCCGGGGTGCCAAACATGGCGGGGGGGCGCCAGCCGCCATGGCTTGGGGAAGTGTTTATCCACCGTTCCCAGCAGGACCGGGAAGCACGTGTTTGGAAGGGATCCCGGTCGCCATTCTCTGCGGCTTGGGGATCTCCAATCCAATTCTCCCAGCTGGTCCGGGGAGCCGTGCATGGTGGGGGGGCGCCAGCTGCCGCGGCTTGAGGGGACCGCCTGTCCAATTCTCCCAGCCGGCCCGGGAAGGTGGGAGGGACTCCGGCCACCTGCCGCCCCGGCCTGGGAAAGCCCGCGCCCCTCGGCGATCTCACTGGAGCAGGTTCTCCCAGCCAGTCAGCCATTCCAGAATGGGGTATGCTGTCTTCTTGGTCTCTGTCGTGGCTCTGGGAGCTGTTTTGAATCATTTCTACTTCTCTAGTAGCTGTTCTGGAGGAGGAACTAAGACCCGCACATCTTACTAAGTCGCCATCTTCTCCGGAAGTCCCCAGGGATTGATTTTTGTGTATGGTGTGAGGGAGGGAGTTTAAGTTCTATTTTTTTCCATATGGAAATCCTATCATGCCACTGTTTTGGTGAATGGATCTCCCTTTGTTTCTCTCATGTATATCTTTCGTATATCTCTTCATCTATGTATCTACCTGTCTGTCATTCTATCTATCTACCTATCTATCTATCATCTATCGATCGATCGATTGATCGATCAATCTATCTATCTAGCCATCCATCCATCCATCCATTTTTTCTGGACTCTATTTCATTATTTTATTCATCTGTTCTTGGGCCAATACTATACTGTCTTACTTACTGTAGCTTTCTTAGTTAGACTTGATATCTAGTATACGCAGTCTTTCCAACTTTTCCTTTTCAACAATGTTTCTTAACTATTTGTGGGCTTTGCATTTACATATGAATATTAGAATCAGCTGATCAATTTCCCCTACTAATTTCCAAAGTTGGTATATTGATGGGGATTTCACAGAATCTCTAGATCAGTTTACTGAGAACTTATATCTTTACTACACTGAATTGTCAAACCTGAAACAAATTCCCTCTGTTTACTCAGGTCTTCTTTATTTTTACTCAGTAATGTTTGAGTTTGCTTAGTTAATTTTTGTGTATAGTGCAAGTTATATAGCAAAGTTCTTTTTTTTTGCATAAAGAGTGAAAGGTTTAGGAGGCAAAAGGGTAAGAAAGAAGGAAGGCAGACCAGGAAATTTAAAGTGGGCAGATTTATTTCTGTGCTCCTCGGTAGAGCTTACCAAACCCAAGATGGAGAGAGGTCAGTCCATGCCTGGGTTTTGGCGCAGACAGCTTTTAAGGATGGAGGTCAGGTGACGTCCAGAAGGGGCAGTTCATTAGTTCTGGAAATCAGGTTGGGAGGGGTGACACAGCCTCAGCAGCTCCAGTTGAAGTGCCTTTCCCCATTACCCTGACCTAACATTCTAGCCTTTTTGTGATAATAGGACACTGAGATCTTTCTGGCTACTTCCTGCTGTACTGGGGCAGCGTGGGGTTATAGGCTGGAACTGTCATGGCCAGGGGAGTGGGGAGGCTGGCGGTAGGAATCTGGTGAGGAAGGCAGGTGATAATAATTATGCAGGAGCATTTGGTTGACTGCTACCCAGGAAAGTTCTTTTATGCATCCCTGGAGGAATTTGAGGAGACAGGGAGCTAGGAGAAAAAAGAGACAGATTAGGATAACCAGACCTAGTAATGGGAGGAGCCATGTTGCCAGGGGAGAAGAAAACCAGTTTAAGGCAGAGTTGGTTCCTTGCTTTCTGTGGTAGAGTTCCTCCTTTAGTTTGTTTAAGGTTTAGATATTTTGTTCCACGAGACCCAACTCGTTGATGTAATAGCAGCATTCCTCTTGGAGGAATATACACATTCCTCCTTTTTCGGCTGCCAGCAGGTCTAAGGCCCATCGATCTTGAAGAGTTACCTGGGCTAGTGAGTTGAGTTGGCGTTGTAGAGAGGAGAGGGATTCTGATGTCGATTCCAGGGCTACCTGTAGTCGAGTTTCAAAGTTTTGAGAGGTTAAAATATTGTGTCCCAGCGCCCCTCCTGCTGTGGCTGAGGTTGCGACCAAAGCGGTTAGGCTGATGCCTACTAGGAGAGGAAGAAAGGCAGCCCTTTTTGAGCGAGGAGAGGGTAGTAGCCAAGTTAGTTCGGACTCCACATAGAGGGTCATTTGAGGAACAATAGTTACCAGGAAGCATGGTCCTGGGGCAGTGGAGTTAAGGCACTTGGTAAGAGCTCCATTACACCAGAAATATTGTCCTTTGGGAGCATGGGTGGTGTTGTGGATAGTGACGTTAGTCTGGCACTTGCTATGACGTTTTGTTTGAGGGTTTTTTATCCAGTGTAGTAAGTCTCCTAATTTGGCAAGAAGATCTTGCCCCATTAGTGGGCTGGGGCAAGAAGGCATTACTAAGAAAGAGTGTGTAATGGGATACCCTTCTATTAAACATGTAAGCAGTCCAGTAGTTAAAGGGTGTGAAGGATGACCGTCTAGGCCCATAACCGTGACTGGGGAAGGAAGGAGTTAACCTGAGTAAGAGGGGAGGATGGAAAAGGTAGCCCCTGTGTCTACTAAAAGGGAGGTGGACTTACCCGCTACCCTGATTGTTACCCTGGGCTCAATGAGAGTGATGGGGGTTGCTGAGGTCAGGCATTGTCAGTCATCAGTGGCCAGGCCCAGAACTGCCAGCAGTGGGTTAAGGGTTGGAAGGATGGTCCCTCCACGGCCAGGTGCCAAGGGGCAGTCACTTTTCCAGTGTCCCTTTGTACCACAGAGAGGGCAGGGTCCCTTGGGCGGTCGAGGATTGGGGCACTGGTGGGACCAGTGTCCATCGAGGCCACATTTGAAGCACTTTCCTGGTGGTAGATTAGTCGTAGCTGGCTTCTTCTCCATTGAAGTGAGCCACAGAGCCGCAATCAGGGATTGAGTTTGTAAATTCACCTTTCAGCGGTCCTGGGATTCCTTTTATGCCCTCTCTAGTTCATCATGAGTACTAAAAATTTTAAAGGCCGTGTTTACCAGGTCACGAATAGGGGCCTGAGGACCGTCCTCAATTTTTCTAAGTTTGTGCCTTTTATCTGGAGCCGATTGGGATATAAAGTGTGTGGCTAAAACAGTTTTACCAGTCTCTGAGTCAGGGTCTAGGCAGGTATATTGGGAGAGGGCTCCTGTGAGCTGGTGTAGAAAAGCGGCCAGGTTCTCATCAGGACCTTGGGTGATTTCCCTTAGCTTATGGAAGTTTACTACTTTATGTGAAGATTTCTGCATGCCTGCTCTGAGGCATGTAAGCATTTTGTCCCATCTTGTCTGCCTGTTCCTCCCCACTGGAGTGTCAACCTGATATTCCCACCCTGGCTCTTGGTTTGGCACTGCCTCAGCCCCTACCGGCATGGTGTGGTCGGTTATATGCACCTGGTTAGCATGAGCCCTGGCTGCATTGAAAATGTGGTCCATTTCATCTGTAGTGAGGAAAGAAGAGCAGATTACATGAATGTCATGCCAGGTGAGGTCATAGGCATTAGCCAGTTATTGGAATTCTTTAGTATAGGTAGTTGGATCGTTGGAGAAGGAGCCCAACCATTTCTCAATGTGTGAAAGATCGGCCAGAGAGAAGAGAGTGTGTACCCGAATTAACCCTTTGGGTCCCACAACCTCCCAGAGGGGACAGAGTAAAGTACTTTTTGAGTGGGTGTGGGAGCTTATGGGTGAGGGTAGCGAGGAACTAGCCAGGCGCAGAAGAGCCGAAGCAGCGGGTGGGGGCCATGCCGGTAATGGGAGAGCCTTTGGAGTAGAAGGAGGAAGGGAAAGAAAAGTTGGTGGCTGGATTGAAAGATGAGGATAAGATGGTGGTGAGTGTGCTGATGATGCAGGGGGGGAGGAAAAGGGGCAAGATGACGGCTAGACTGCTGCATGGGTAGAAGGAGGGAGTGAAGGATAAGATGGCAGTTGGAATGCTGCCGGAGTGGGGGGGAGGAAGAGAGGGATAGGATGGCGGCTGGAGCGCCACCGGTGGAGAAGGAGGAAGAGAAGGGCAAGGTGGTGGCAGGAGTGCTGCTGGCACAGAAGGGGAGAGAGGAGGGCAAGATGGCAGCTGGGACGTCACCGGAACAGAAGGAGGAAGAGAAGGAGAAGATGGCGACTGAAATGTCACTGAAGCAGAAGGAGGGAGAGAAAGGCAAGATGGCGACTAGGATGTTGCTGGAGCAGAAGGGGAAGGAAAGGACAAGATGGCAACCAGGATGTCACCAGCACAGAAGGAGGAAGAGAAAGGCAAGATGGCGACTGGAGCACCGCTGGAGGGAGGGAAGGGTAGAGTGAGGGAGAGGAGGATAATTTTCCAAGATGTGGTGGTGGCCTGGTTTTTTAAAGGAAGAGGAATTGAGGGGGCCAGAAAAGGAGGAAGTTTCATTGGAGAGAAGTGGGGATTTGGAAGTTTCCTTGGCTAGGAGAACCTGAGCCTTAGAGCAGGAAGTACAAAGGGAGGGGTGGGAGTGCAGAAGAAAAAAAAGCCTGGATATAAGGAATTTCGGCCCATTTGTTGTTCTTCTGGAAAAAGTTGCGGAGGTTTGTAAGGATATTAAAATCGGAAGTCCCATCCTCAAGCCAATGAGAATCATTATCCAATTGATATGGGGGCCAAGCCTTTTTACAAAAGTAAGTGAGGCGTTTTGACTGGATGTCTGGAAGTAAATCCAGTGTGGATAGGTTTGTCAGAAGACAATCCAGAGGAGTATAAGATTTGGTTTTTGAAGATTTATTGCCCATACTGATGGGTCTCAAAGGAGAAAGGACTGGCTCAGGGTAGGTCAGTGTCCCAACACCCTGAGAGAGTCCTCAGAGCTCTTACGAGTGGGGGCTCGTCTCCCCAGCGGACGTCTCACCCTGGTTTGAGGCCCTTTCAGGTCCTGGAACTGAATTTGGGAGGGAAACAAGAAGTGGGGTGTTCCCACAACTTTTCGAGTCCCAGAAAAGGGAGTGAGGCTTGCGGACATCCCCTTCACCTCAGCCCTCGGAAGAGAACCTGACGTGAATTCACGATTTTCAGAGAGTAATTTACAGACAGGCTTTCTTGGAACAGTGAGACCTGGCAGCAGGGCTAAGAGGGAAGGGACTTACCCAATCTGTGGTGGATGTAGCGACAGGCTGAAGGATCCCTTGTCGCTGGCTATGTGGAGGAAGGAGGAGAGAGGAAGCCAGGGCACCTCTGGCCAGGCAGGTGGCACCTGCGCTCCTCTCCCAGGTTTTGGCACCAAGATGAAAGGTTTAGGAAGCGAAAGGGTGAGAAAGAAAGAAGGCAGACCAGGAAATTTAAAGTGGGCAGGTTTATTTCTGCACTCCTGGGTAGAGCTCACCAAACCCAAGATGGAGAGAGGTGAGTCCGCGCCTGGGTTTTGGCGTGGGCAGCTTTTAAGGATGGAAGTCAGGTGTCCGCAAGGGGCAGTTCCAGAAGCCATGCTGGGAGGGGCGACACAGCCTCTGCAGCTCCAGTTGCAGTGCCCTTCCCTGTTCCCCCGACCTAACATAGATATCCAATTGTTCCAGCATCATTTGTTAAGAAAGGCTATTGTTTCTCCATAAAATTGACTTTGTTACCTTTGTTGAAAATTAGTTGTCCGTATATGTTTGTTTGTTTATGCACTTTCTTTTTGTCTGTCTTTATGCCTATATCACACCATATTGAATACTGTAGCTTTATAAGTCTTGAAATCAGGCAGTGAAAATGCCCCAATTTTGTCCTCTTTTTCAAAGTGTTCTAAGTCCTTTGTATTTCCATATGAATTTTTTTTTTGCAATTTTATTGAGATATGTTCACACACCATACAAACTACCTGTGCCAGTTTGAAGCTATTATGTACCCCAGAAAAGCTATGTCTTTTAATCTTCATTCAATATTGCTGGATGGGATTATTCTGATTGTTTCTGTGGAGATTGGACCCACCGAGTTGTGGGTGGTAACTTTTGATTAGATGGTTTCCATGGTAGGGTTGCATACTGGAGTCCTTTGACAGGGAACTATTTGGGAAAAAGCGTTAGATCCTCCAGTATCATCCTATAGTTGTAAATACATCCTCATGATCAGTTTTAGAACTTTTCATTATTTCAGAAGAGAAATAAAAAATTAAAAATAAAACCCAAATCCTCCCATACCCCTAGCCCCTGCTATTGTAGACCCATAATATTGGTGAGGTATATTTGTTACTATTGATAAAAGAATATTAAGATATTACTGTTAACTCCAACCAAAATTCCTGCAAATCTTAAAAAATACCTAGGGCATTATATAAGATTCTACAAAGGTTCCATGCACTGAAGTAACTTTCCAGAAACCTACGACCTGCAGATGAGTCCCTGGATCAGGTAAGATCTGAAATGCAGAGGGGCCAGCCTCTCCAGAACATCTATCCCCCTATCCCATATTATTCATAGCCCTTTGCATATGAAAAAGTTAGGATGGGTATAACCCAAATACTCCTAAATAGTGGGAGAAAGATCAAAGGTGATGATGTAGTTATACAGAGAAGTTACGGTTTAGCAAATGAATATGATCACTGAATCATTAAACTGATATTTCTTTTAGTCTCCAGTATCTTAGAGCAGCTAAAAGTAAAAACCTAAAATTGTGGAATTGTAACCCATTCCAAAGTCTGAAATCTGTTCTACAACTAACTGCTGCGATGTGCTTTGAAATTTATTGCTTTTTTGCATATATGTTATTTTTCACAGAACAGAAGAAAAAAGAGAAGGAGGAGTATAGCAGAAAGTAGGATCCAACAAATGAATATGATTGTTGAATGATTATATTGCCATTCCTTTTGGTCCCCAGTGTCTTGGAGCAGCTAGAAGAAAAAATGAAAAATTGTGAAACTGTAACCTATACCAAACTTTGAAATCTGTTCTATGACTACTTGTTAAAATGTACTTGGAAATTTGTTGTTATTTTTGTATATATGTTATATTTCACAATAAAAGTTAAGAAAAGGAAGTAAAAAAATTATTACTGTTAACTCTAAGCCATAGTTTTCCATAGGTACACATTTCCCATATACCCCTCAATTGTTAATCCCTTATAATAGTATTGTACATTTGTTCTAGTTCATTAAATAAGTTTTAAATATTTTATTTTTTACATTTATACAGTCAATCACAGTCATAATCCACCAAAAGATTCACTATTAGACATTCACATATTTTAATCTCCAACTTTCCTTCTAGGGGGCATATATAATAAAGTTCGTCTTTTCACCACATTCACACCATTCAGTACCATTAATTATTCTCACAATGATGTGACACCATCACCTCTGTCCATTTCCAGACATTTAAGTTCACTCTAGTTAAAACTTCTGCACATATTAAGCAACCGCTTCTCATTCTTTAGCTTCACTCCGTATCCTGGTAACCTATATTCTGTATTTTATGTCTATGACTTTACATATTTAGTTCAGATTGTTGAGTTCATGCATACATATTTGTCCTTTTGTGCCTGACTTATTTCACAGAACCTAATGTCGTTAAGTTTCACCCATGTGTCTCATGCTTCAGGACTTCATTCCTTCTTACTGCTGAAAGATATCCCGTTGTATGTATATGCCACATTTTGTTTATCCATTCGTCTGTTTATGGACACTTGGGTTGTTTCTGTCTTTTGGCAATTGTAAATAGTGCCACCATGAATATCGGTGTGCAAATGGGTGTTCACATCCTTGCCTTCAACTCTTTGGGGTATATCCCAACTAGTGGGATTGCTGAGTTATAAGGCAACCCTATACTTAACTTCCTGAGAAGCTGTTGCATTTTACATTCCCACCAGCAGTAAATAAGTATTCCTGTTTCACCACACCCTCTCCAACACTTGTAATTTCCTGTTTGTTTAATAACAGCCCTTCTAGTAGGTGTGAGATGATATCGCATTATGGGTTTGATTTGGATTTCCCTAATAGCTAGTGAGGTTGAGCATCTTTTCATGTGCTTTTTAGCCATCTGTATTTCCTCTTTGGAAAAATGTATATTCATGTCTTTTGCCCATTTTTAATTGGGCTATTTGTTCTTTTTATTGCTGAGTTGTAGGATTTCTTTACATATTCTGGATATCAAACCCTTATCAGATATGTGGTTTACATTTTTTTTTCCCATTAAGAAAGTTGCCTTTTCCATATGAATTTTAGTGTCAGTTTCCTTAGAAAGCCTTCTAAGATTTTGATTGGGACTGTATGCTAAATCTATAGAACAACTTGGGAAAAATGCAAATTTTAATATTATTGAATCATCCAATCCTTGAACAAAGTGTAGCTTTCCATTTATTTAGATCTTGAATTCTGTCAGCAATGTTCTGTAAATTTCAGTGTATATATCTTACATATCTGTCAGATTTATCACTAAGGATTTGTCTTTTTGATATTTTATTTATTTATTTTTTTATTAATTAAAAAAAGAGTTAACAAAACAATTAGAAATCATTCCAATCTACATGTACAATCAGTAATTCTTAATAACATCACATAGTTGCATATTCATCATTTCTTAGTACATTTGCATTGATTTAGAAAAAGAAATAAAAAGACAACAGAATAAGAATTAAAACAATAATAGAAAGAAAAAAAAACAAAAACAAAAACAAAAAAACCTATACCTCACATGCAGCTTCATTCAGTGTTTTAACATAATTGCATTACAATTGGGTAGTACTGTGCTGTCCATTTCTGAGTTTTTATATCCAATCCCGTTGTACAGTCTGTATCCCTTCAGCTCCAATTATCCCTTCTCTCTCTTTTTTTTTTAATTAATGGAAAAAAAGAAATTAACCCAACATTTAGAGATCATACCATTCTACATATGCAATCATTAATTCTTAACATCATCACATAGGTGCATGATCATCATTTCTTAGTACATATGCATTGGTTTAGAAGAACTAGCAACATAACCGAAAAAGATATAGAATGTTAATATAGAGAAAAAAATAAAAGTAATAATAGTAAAATCAAAACAAAACAAAACAAAACAAAACAAAAACCTATAGCTCAGATGCAGCTTCATTCAGTGTTTTAACATGATTACTTTACGATTAGGTATTATTGTGCTGTCCATTTTTGAGTTTTTGTATCTAGTCCTGTTGTACAGTCTGTATCCCTTCAGCTCCAATTACCCATTGTCTTACCCTGTTTCTAACTCCTGCTGGACTCTGTTACCAATGACATATTCCAAGATTATTCTCGAATGTCGGTTCACATCAGTGGAACCATACAGTATTTGTCCTTTAGTTTTTGGCTAGACTCACTCAGCATAATGTTCTCTAGGTCCATCTATGTTATTACATCCTTCATAAGTTTATTCTGTCTTAAAGCTGCATAATATTCCATCGTATGTATATACCACAGTTTGTTTAGCCACTCGTCTGTTGATGGACATTTTGGCTGTTTCCATCTCTTTGTAATTATAAATAACGCTGGTATAAACATTGGTGTGCAAATGTCCATTTGTGTCTTTGCCCTTAAGTCTTTTGAATAGATACCTAGCAAGGTATTGCTGGGTCTATGGCAATTCTATATTCAGCTTTTTGAGGAACCGCCAAACTGCCTTCCACAGTGGTTGCACCATTTGACATTCCCACCAACAGTGGATAAGTGTGCCTCTTTCTCCTCATCCTCTCCAGCACTTGTCATTTTCTGTTTTGTTGATAATGGCCATTCTGGTGGGTGTGAGATGATATCTCATTGTGGTTTTGATTTGCATTTCTCTAATGGCCAGGGACATTGAGCATCTCTTCATGTGCCTTTTGGCCATTTGTATTTCCTCTTCTGATAGGTGTCTGTTTAAGTCTTTTTCCCATTTTGTAATTGGGTTGGCTGTCTTTTTGTTGTTGAGATGAACAATCTCTTTATAAATTCTGGATACTAGACCTTTATCTGATATATCATTTCCAAATATTGTCTCCCATTGTGAAGGCTGTCTTTCTACTTTCTTGATGAAGTTCTTTGATGCACAAAAGTGTTTAATTTTGAGGAGTTCCCATTTATTTATTTCCTTCTTCAGTGCTCTTGCTTTAGGTTTAAGGTCCATAAAACCGCCTCCAGTTGTAAGATCCATAAGATATCTCCCAACATTTTCCTCTATCTGTTTTATGGTCTTAGACCTAATGTTTAGATCTTCGATCCATTTTGAGTTAACTTTTGTATAGGGTGTGAGAGATGGGTCTTCTTTCATTCTTTTGCATATGGATATCCAGTTCTCTAGGCACCATTTATTGAAGAGACTGCTCTGTCCCAGGTGAGTTGGCTTGACTGCCTTATCAAAGATCAAATGTCCATAGATGATAGGGTCTATATCTGAGCACTCTATTCGATTCCATTGGTCGATATATCTATCTTTATGCCAATACCATGCTGTTTTGACCACTGTGGCTTCATAATATGCCTTAAAGTCAGGCAGCGCGAGACCTCCAGCTTCGTTTTTTTTCCTCAAGATGTTTTTAGCAATTTGGGGCACCCTGCCCTTCCAGATAAATTTGCTTATTGGTTTTTCTATTTCTGAAAAATAAGTTGTTGGAATTTTGATTGGTATTGCATTGAATCTGTAAATCAATTTAGGTAGGATTGACATCTTAACTATATTTAGTCTTCCAATCCATGAACACGGTATGCCCTTCCATCTATTTAGGTCTTCTGTGATTTCTTTTAGCAGTTTTTTGTAGTTTTCTTTATATAGGTTTTTTGTCTCTTTAGTTAAATTTATTCCTAGGTATTTTATTCTTTTAGTTGCAATTGTAAATGGGATTCGTTTCTTGATTTCCCCCTCAGCTTGTTCATTACTAGTGTATAGAAATGCTACAGATTTTTGAATGTTGATCTTGTAACCTGCTACTTTGCTGTACTCATTTATTAGCTCTAGTAGTTTTGTTGTGGATTTTTCCGGGTTTTCGACGTATAGTATCATATCGTCTGCAAACAGTGATAGTTTTACATCTTCCTTTCCAATTTTGATGCCTTGTATTTCTTTTTCTTGTCTAATTGCTCTGGCTAGAACCTCCAACACAATGTTGAATAATAGTGGTGATAGTGGACATCCTTGTCTTGTTCCTGATCTTAGGGGGAGAGTTTTCAATTTTTCCCCATTGAGGATGATATTAGCTGTGGGTTTTTCATATATTCCCTCTATCATTTTAAGGAAGTTCCCTTGTATTCCTATCTTTTGAAGTGTTTTCAACAGGAAAGGATGTTGAATCTTGTCGAATGCCTTCTCTGCATCAATTGAGATGATCATGTGATTTTTCTGCTTTGATTTGTTGATATGGTGTATTACATTAATTGATTTTCTTATGTTGAACCATCCTTGCATACCTGGGATGAATCCTACTTGGTCATGATGTATAATTCTTTTAATGTGTTGTTGGATACGATTTGCTAGAATTTTATTGAGGATTTTTGCATCTGTGTTCATTAGAGAGATTGGTCTGTAGTTTTCTTTTTTTATAATATCTTTGCCTGGTTTTGGTATGAGGGTGATGTTGGCTTCATAGAATGAATTAGGCAGTTTTCCCTCCACTTCGATTTTTTTGAAGAGTTTGAGGAGAATTGGTAATAATTCTTTCTGGAACGTTTGGTAGAATTCACATGTGAAGCCATCTGGTCCTGGACTTTTCTTTTTAGGAAGCTTTTGAATGACTATTTCAATTTCTTTACTTGTGATTGGTTTGTTGAGGTCATCTATGTCTTCTTGAGTCAAAGTTGGTTGTTCATGTCTTTCCAGGAACCCATCCATTTCATCTAAATTGTTGTATTTATTAGCGTAAAGTTGTTCATAGTATCCTGTTATTACCTCCTTTATTTCTGTGAGGTCAGTAGTTATGTCTCCTCTTCCATTTCTGATCTTATTTATTTGCATCCTCTCTCTCCTTCTTTTTGTCACTCTTGATAGGGGCCCATCAATCTTATTGATTTTCTCATAGAACCAACTTCTGGTCTTATTGATTTTCTCTACTGTTTTCATATTTTCAATTTCATTTATTTCTGCTCTGATCTTTGTTATTTCTTTCCTTTTGCTTGCTTTGGGATTAGTTTGCTGTTCTTTCTCCAGTTCTTCCAAGTGGACAGTTAATTCCTACATTTTTGCCTTTTCTTCTTTTCTGATATAGGCATTTAGGGCAATAAATTTCCCTCTTAGCACTGCCTTTGCTGCATCCCATAAGTTTTGATATGTTGTGTTTTCATTTTCATTTGCCTCGAGGTATTTACTAATTTGTCTTGCAATTTCTTCTTTGACCAACTCGTTGTTTAAGAGTGTGTTGTTGAGCCTCCACGTATTTGTGAATTTTCTGGCATTCCGCCTATTATTGATTTCCAACTTCATTCCTTTATGATCCGAGAAAGTGTTGTGTATGATTTCAATCTTTTTAAATTTGTTAAGACTTGCTTTGTGACCCAGCATATGGTCTATCTTTGAGAATGATCCATGAGCACTTGAGAAAAAGGTGTATCCTGCTGTTGTGGGATGTAATGTCCTATAAATGTCTGCTAAGTCTAGCTCCTTTATAGTAATATTCAGATTCTCTATTTCTTTATTGATCCTCTGTCTAGATGTTCTGTCCATTGATGAGAGTGGGGAATTGAAGTCTCCAACTATTATGGTATTTGTGTCTGTTTCCCTTTTCAGTGTTTGCAGTGTATTCCTCACGTATTTTGGGGCATTCTGGTTTGGTCGTAAATATTTATGATTGTTATGTCTTCTTGTTTAATTGTTCCTTTTATTAGTAGATAGTGTCCTTCTTTGTCTCTTTTAACTGTTTTATATTTGAAGTTTAATTTGTTGGATATTAGTATAGCCACTCCTGCTCTTTTCTGGTTGTTATTTGCATGAAATATCTTTTCCCAACCTTTCACTTTCAACCTATGTTTATCTTTGGGTCTAAGATGTGTTTCCTGTAGACAGCATATAGAAGGATCCTGTGTTTTAATCCATTCTGCCAATCTATGTCTTTTGATTGGGGAATTCAGTCCATTAACATTTAGTGTTATTACTGTTTGGATAATATTTTCCTCTGCCATTTTGCCTTTTGTATTATATATATCATATCTGACTTTCCTTCTTTCTACACTCTTCTCCATACCTCTCTCTTCTGTCTTTTCGGTTCTGACTCTAGTGCTCCCTTTAGTATTTCTTGCAGAGCTGGTCTCTTGGTCACAACTTCTCTCAGTGACTTTTTGTCTGAGAATGTTTTAATTTCTCCCTCATTTTTGAAGGACAATTTTGCTGGATATAGGAGTCTTGGTTGGCAGTTTTTCTCTTTTAGTAATTTAAATATATCATCCCACTGTCTTCTAGCCTCCATGGTTTCTGCTGAGAAATCTACACATAGTCTTATTGGGTTTCCCTTGTATGTGATGGATTGTTTTTCTCTTGCTGCTTTCAAGATCCTCTCTTTCTCTTTGACCTCTGACATTCTAACTAGTAAGTGTCTTGGAGAATGCCTATTTGGGTCTAATCTCTTTGGGGTGCGCTGCACTTCTTGGATCTGTAATTTTAGGTCTTTCATTAGAGTTGGGAAATTTTCAGTGATAATTTCTTCCATTAGTTTTTCTCCTCCTTTTCCCTTCTCTTCTCCTTTTGGGACACCCACAACACGTATATTTGTGCGGTTCATATTGTCCTTGAGTTCCCTGATACCCTGTTCAAATTTTTCCATTCTTTTCCCGATAGTTTCTGTTTGTTTTTGGAATTCAGATGTTCCATCCTCCAAATCACTAATTCTATCTTCTGTCTCTTTGAATCTATCATTGTAGGTATCCATTGTTTTTTCTATCTTTTCTACTTTGTCCTTCACTTCCATAAGTTCTGTGATTTGTTTTTTCAGTTTTTCTATTTCTTCTTTATGTTCAGCCCATGTCTTCTTCATGTCCTCCCTCAATTTATCGATTTCGTTTTTGAAGAGGTTTTCCATTTCTGTTCGTATATTTAGCATTAGTTGTCTCAGCTCCTGTATCTCATTTGAACTATTGGTTTGTTCCTTTGACTGGGCCATATTTTCAATTATTTGAGCGTGATCCGTTATCTTCTGTTGGCGTCTGCGCATTTAGACATATTTCCCTGGGTATTGGATCCAAAAATTTGGAAGATTTTTCTGTGAAATCTCTGGGTTCTGTTTTTCTTATCCTGCCCAGTAGGTGGCGCTCGTGGCACACGTTTGTCTGTGGGTCCCACCAGTAAAAGGTGCTGTGGGACCTTAAACTTTGGAAATCTCTCGCCGTCCGGGGGGGTTCGCTAGCCGAAGCGGCTTGAGCCAGCCCGGGGTCTGAACGCAGGGAGGGTTGCTGGTCGCTGCAGCCCGGGAAAGAGCCCGTCCGAATTTCCTAGTCGGCCCTGGGTGACAAGCATGGTGGGAGGGCACCAGCGGCAGCGGCCCGCCCGAGAGAGTGCACGTTCCCCGGGAGTCACGGGTTTGGAAGGGGCCTCCCCCACCCGTCACCGTTCTCCGCGGCCTGTGGGGTTTCCGATCCAATTCTCTCAGTTGGTCCGGGGGGCCGCGCGTGGTGTGGGCGCCAGCCGCCTTGGTTTCAGGGGACCGCCTCTCCAATTCTCCCAGCCGGCCCGGGAAGGGGGAAGGGAGTAACTCCGGCCGCTTGCCGCCCCGCCTGGTGAAGCCCGCGCGCCTCGGCGATCTCACCCGAGCTGCTTCTCTCAGCCAGCCAGCCGTTCCAGGATGGGGTACGCTGTCTTTTTTATCTCTGTTGTGGCTTTGGGCGCTTTCTGTATCGTTTCTACTCCCCTAGTAGCTGTCCTGGGGAATAAACTAAGATCCGCGCGTCTTACTAAGCCGCCATCTTCTAGGAAGTCCTGTCTTTTTGATATTATCTTAAACAGTTTTGTATATAAATATCAAGTTCTGATTTTTCATTTTTAGTATATTGAAATGCAATTGATTTTTGTGCATTGATTTTGTATACTACAATCTTCCCAAACTCATTTATTAGTTCTATTAGCATCTTTGTACATCCCATGAGATCTTCTACACAGATGATCATGGAATCTATTTCCTTTTACTTTTCTTTTCCAAACTATAATTTCTATTTTTTGCCTTATTGCACTGGCCAGAACATTCAGTATAATGCTGAAGAATTGACTTCCTTGACTTGTTCCTGATCTCAGGAGGAAAACATCCTGTTCCTCACCATTAAGCTATAGTTTTCTTTTTTTGTAATGTTTTGTCTCATTTGGGTATCAGTGTAATGCTGACCTCATGCAATGAGTTGGGAAATATTCTCTCTTCTTTAATTTTCTGAAAGTGTTTGTGTGGAAATTTCTTTCTTAAATGTTTAGTTGATATTGCCAGTGAAGTCATTTGGGTTTGGAATTTTCTTTGTTGTAATACCTTTAAGTACAAATTTAATTTCTTCAGAAAATATAGGGTTAAAAAAGAAACCAGTTTATTTTTGTGTGGACTTAGGTATTTGTTCATTTCATCGAAGTTGTCAAATATATTGGCATAATGTTTTCACAAAATTCCTTATTTTCCTTTTAATACCTGTAGAACCTGTAGGGATGTTACCTCTTTCCTTGTTGATATTGATAATTTGTATCTCCTCTCTTTTTTCCTGATTAGTCTGGTTAGAGAATTATCAAGTTTATTCATCTCCCCAAAGAACCAGCTTTCGGCTTCATTGATTTTAGCTGTCGTTTTTCTTTTTTCTGTGTCATTGGTGTCTGTTCTGATATTTATCAGCCATTTTCTGGGTTAGGGTTGTGTGGAGAAACAGAACCAACAGGAGAGATCTGTAATTATGAGATTTATAAAAGTGTCTCACATAACCCTGGGAATGGAAGAATCTAAAATCCATAGGGCAGACTGTGAAGCTTGCAGTTCTGATGAGGTCTCGATGAACTCCACAGAAGAGACTTGCTGGCTGAAGAAGCAGTGAAAGAGTTTATCTTCTCCCTTAAAAACCCTCCACTGATTGGATTATCTTATTGTGGCGGGCATGCCATAGTTGATTGCAGATGTCATCAGCCACAGCTGCAATCAACGGACTGATGATTTAATACATCAGCCTTCCAGTTTATCAACCAGCCAGGAAATATCCTTGCAGCAATGGTCAGGCCAGTGCTTGCCTGACCAGACAACTGGATGCAATCATTTGGCCAAATTGACACCAGAACCTAACCATCACAGTCCACCCTTTCTCAACTTGGCAGCTGTACACATCACCTTGAAACATGCTTAATTTCCAAATAGAACACAATAGCAGGCATGTTTCTCCTAGCAATACACAGCTGTCCTGCATACAACCAGAAATGTACTACATCTCTCCAGAATAGGGTGCAAGTCCTTAAGTAACATTCATTCTTGAACCATATCCTATGACTTAAATTCTATAACATGAATGGTAAAACTTATGTCATATGATATGAAGAAAACAAGAAATTTGCTTATGTAAAAATGCAAACATACTCAAAACAAAATAGGGAGGAAATATTCATACAATCACAGTCCTCATTTCTATAGCTGGTCACTTGGTCATAATTCACGTTTATCATTACCTTCTTCTATTACCCATTCCATGTTCCCTTTATCCTCAGCAAGCACTTCAGCTGACTGTGGTTCATTGCCAGGTGGGGTGACTCAGACCTTCATTCCTGAACTTTTTGTGCCATTGGCAATCCTGCCTGAATTGGGTTGTTGCAGTTTTCCGTTGACTGTAATCACAGGGAATGGTAGTGCTAAGAGACACCCTAGGGGATCACCTGTATTCCAGGAAAACCTTTCTTTACTTCCATTATGTAGTTGCAGTCCTATTTCCCTTTGATGGAATCAATCATCCCAGACAGAAGAGAAATCCCCTTTTGTGCTTGTTGATTCAGTGTCATGAGAAGCTCAAAGTGGCCAGGTGACAGTCTTAATTTCCAGTTCAATGGAATCATTGTTGTGTCTCCAGGAAGGAAGACTTCCTTTTGGAACTAAGACATGTAGACAGCAAAGCTTAAGGTTTCAGGGACAGGAAGCAAAAATTGTCCTAGTGGATCACTAGAGGTGATAGTGAGTGGTGCCACCCCCATTTCCACCCTTGATTCCTGGAACCATGAATCCTGGCAATGGGAGAAAGAACACCACACAGTGGATGCTGATTCAGAGCATACACAGCCTCCTGGAGAACATTGCCCCACCCCTGCAAGATATTGCCACTTAGTTGATACCATAATTTGATCTCCAAAAGGCCATTCCGCATTCCATGAATCTAGCTGCCTCTGGATGATGGGGAACATGAGAGGACCAGAGAATTCTGTGAGCATGTGTCCATTCCTGCACTTCATTTGCTATGAAGTGGGTTCCTTGATCAGAAACACTTGTGGAATACAGTAATGGTGGATAAGGCATTCTATAAGTCCACATATGGTAGTTTTTGCAAAAGCATTGCATGCAGGGAATGTAAACCCATATCCAAGTATGTGTCTATTTCAGTTAGAACAAATCATTGTCCCTTCCATGATGGAAATGGTCCAATGTAATCAACCTCTCACCATGTAGCCAGCTGATCACTTCAGGGAGTGGTGCCATATTGGGGATAGAATGTGGGTCTCTGCTTTTGGCAGAGTGGACACTAAGCAGTGGCCGTAGCCCGGTCAGCCTTGGTGAGTGGAAGTCCATGTTGCTAAGCCTATATATGTATAACCTCCATAGCTACCACCATGACCACTTTGTTCATGAGCCCATTGGGCAATGGCAGGAGTGGCTGAGGAAAGAAGATGACTTGTATCCACAGGATGGGCCATCTCACCGACTTGATTGTTAAAACCTTCCTCTGCTGAACTCACCTTCTGGTGACATGGGACACAAATATCTTCAAGTTCTTTGTCTTCTCAGAAAGGTCTATCCACATACCTGTCCCCAGACTTCTTAGTCATCAATTTTCCCATCATGCTTCTTCCAATTCCCTGACTATCTAGCCAAATCATTAGCAACAGCCCATGATTTAGTATACAAAATGCATTTCCTTCCAAGCAAAATGATCAACCAGATGCACTGCTTGAAGTTCCACTCCTGGGAGGATTTCCCCTCATCATTGTCCTTTAAAGACATCCCAGAATGAGGTTGTAGTGCTGCAACTGTCCAATTCTGGATGGCCCCTGCATATTGTGTGGAACCATAGGTAAACCAGGCCTGAGTTTTCTCTTCCTCAGTCAATTGACTATAAGGAACTCCCCAAGAGGTGATAGCTCTGATCTGAGAAAGAGAAGGTAATATGGCAAGAGAGGGGACTATGGGTATTTGAGCCACTTCCTCATGTAACTTACTTGTGCCTTGAGCATCTGCTTGAGCCCTATCTCTACTATACCATTTCCATTTTATGATGAAGTGCTGCTGTACATGCCCAACTTTATGGCTTGATGGGTCAGACAACACCCAGCTCATGATAGGCAATTCAGGTCTTATTGTAACTTGGTAGCCCATGGTTAAGCATCCAGTTTCTACTAAGGCCTAGTAGCAGACTATAAGCTGTTTCTTAAAAGGAGAGTAGTTGTCTGCTGAGGAAGGCTTTGCTCCAAAATCCTAAGGGTCTGCATTGTGATTCCCCTATAGGGGACCTGCCAAATGCTCCAGACAGCATCCCTATTTGCCAATGACACTTTCAGCACCATTGGATCTACTGGATCATATGGCACAAATGACAGAGCAGCCTAGACATTTTGCAGAGCCTCCTCTTGTCCTGGTCCCCACTCAAAACTAGCAGCTTTTCTGATCACTCAGTAAAAGGGTCAGAGTAGCACACCAAAATGAGGAATGCATTGTCTCCAAATTCCAAAGAGGCCAAGTAGGCATAGTGCCTCATTTAGGTCGCAGAAGCGCCCAAATACAACAGCTTATCCTTAACCTTGGAAGGGATATCTCGAGTTACCCCACATCACTGGAAATCTAGAAATTTCACTGAAGTGGAAAGCTCTTACTTCAGTGGAAAGAGAGCTGAATGGGGATGTGGTGAGAATCAATATCCCTGCATCCTTCAAGTCTGTAAGAGTGGCACTAATCTCTGCAATCCTTTCTGGAATATGGTATTACTTCTGATTCACTATTTTGCTGGGTAGGGCAGTTCCAGTGGCTTCCACTTGGCCTTTCCTTCTATAATATCCTCACTCCATGAGTCAGAGAACCAATGTGGGGATTCTACCAGTTGCTAAGTATGTCGATTCCAATTATGTTTCTGTTAATGCCCTGTCTAACCCCTCAAGCTACTACATTGAATATAACATCTCTGCTTTTTGGGCCTGTGCTGTTTTGAAAGGTTGTATGGATCCTAGAAAAGCCATGTTTTAGTCAAAACCCCATTTCATAAAGGTAGAATAATCCCTATTCAATTTTGTATGTTTGAAACTGTAATCAGATCATTTCCCTGGATGATGTGATTTAGCCAAGAGTGGTTGTTAAGCTGGATTAGGTGACATGTCTCCACCCACTTAGGTGGGTCTTGATTGGTTTATTGGAGTCCTATAAAAGAGGAAACATTTTGGAGAATGAAAGTGATTCAGAGAGAGCCAGAGAAGATCAACATAACCATAAGGGCCCACAAACCAGTGACCTTTGGACATGAAGAAGGAAAATGCCTCCCAGGGAGCTTCATGAAACAGGAAGCCAGGAGAGAAAGCTAGCAGATGATGCCTTGCTCACTATGTGCCCTCCTAGCCAAGAGAGAAACTGTGACTGTGTTAGCCATGTGCCTTACCAGATGAGAGAGAAACTCTGAATATCATCAACCTTCTTGAAACAAGGTATTGGTACCTGGATGCCTTTGATTGGACATTTCTATAGACTTGTTTTAATTGGGACATTTTCTCGGCCTTAGAACTGTAAACTAGCAACTTATTCAATTCTCCTTTTTAAAAGCCATTCTGTTTCCAGTATATTGCATTCTGGCAGCTAGCAAACTAGAACAGGACCTATATCAATAAATCCAGTTTGGTCCAACTTTATATTTCTTCCACCATTATCCCACACCTTAATATCCATTCCCACACATATTCCCCTGATTTCTGTCTATATAGATTGAAAAACTCAGGCAGTTCTTTTGGAGTATAGCATACATCCTCATGGGTCACACTTTGTACCTCACCTTTCAGGGCGTGTTGGACTTTAGTCTAGTTATAGGTCTTGACAAAAAGAGGCATGGTGGGGATGGGTCATGAAAAGAAATAGAAGTGTCTTTCAAGCCAATTACCTCAGGGCATTCCATTGCAGTTTCATCTGGTGAAACAGGATTAGTCACTCTAGGCAGAGGAGTGAGGGCTGTTTCTCCAGGGGAGGTGGTTACATGGTTACTAGGCAGTGAAGGCTTAATCTCATTAGGTAGAGATTGCATGGCAGATGCCTCTGAGGAGACTGGGGGTGGTAAGCTATTTCCTCAAGCAGGCTGGAGGTTGAGAATCTCTTTCCTCAGGGCAGTCCATTATGAGTCTATCTAGCAAAGGCTCAGTAGATTCCAGGGATCCCAACTCCCCATCACCATCATTATCAAGTCATATATCACCATCCTACATTTCAGAATCCCATTCTTTTCCAATCAAAGCCCTTACTTTAAAAGCACACACCCTGCAAGGTTGATATTTTAGTTTACGTTGTAAATTTGCTAGTCACACAATGAGGTTTTGTATCTGGTTTTCAGAGATCTCAAGTCTGCGACCACAGAAAATACATTTTCTTTTGGGGCATACATGGAAACTTTTTCATCATTCATGTGTCACTGCAGTTTCAAATTTGAAGCCTTCAGCTTGTCCCTTTCCCTCATCACTGTATCCAGCATATCTAACAACATTCAACTGACATCATTATACCTCTTAATTCCACAAAAGTCCATAAAGGTGCCCAGAACATTATCACCCAGAGCTTTGCCTTGTATAAGTGTACAATTATCAGACTCTAATGCAAATATTTTGAGTATCTCTTTTGCTAATTCATCCTGTGGACTGTCAGTGTCATCTTGATTATTGGAAACAGAGTCAGTAGGGCCTCTGAGTCTAGTCAGAGTAGAAAACCAATTGTAAAAACCCATTTTTAAGATTCTGCCTCTCAGGAATCACTCCTGGTACCAGCTATGTTAGTCAGGGTTCTCTAGTGAAACACAACCAACAGGAGAGATCCATAAATATGAGATTTATATGGTGTCTCATACAACTGTGGGAATGGAAGAGTCAAAAATCCACAGGGCAGGCTGTGCAGCTGGTGGCTCCAATGAAGGGTCTGGATGAACTCCACAGGAGAGGCTCACTGGCTGAAGAAGCAGTGAAAAAGTCTCTCTTCTCCCTTAAAAACCTTCCACTTATTGGATTATTGTCTTGTGGGAGACACACCTTAGTTGTTTGTAGATGTAATCAGATGCAATGAACTGACTGGTGATTTAATACACCAACTTTCTGGTTTTTAACCAGCCATGAAATATCCTTGCAGCAATGGTCTGGCCAGAGCTTGCCTGATCAGACAACTGGGCATAATCATCTGGCCAAGCTGACACCAGAATCTAACCATCACACTTAGTTTGGTAGATTCTTAAGTTGGAAGCTTGTGTTATTGATTTGACACCTTTCTTCGTTTCTAATATAGACATTAGGATTATAAATTTCCCTCAAAATACTGCTTTAGCAGTATTCCACACATTTTGATATACTGTGTTTTCATTTTCATTCAGTTCAAAATAATGTCTAATTTTACTCATTTCTTTCATGACCTGTGTTATTTAAAATTGTTTTACTTAGTTTCTAAATATTTGGGAATTTTGCAGTGTAATATTGCTATTGATTTCTAATTTGATTTCATTGTTGTCAAAAACATACTTTTTGGAATTTTTATCCTTTTAAATTCTTTGAGTCCTATTTTATGGCCAAGTATATAGCCTATCTTGGTAAATGGTCTATATGAACTTGAAAAACAATGGGTATTTATTGGGTTTTTTAGTTGCAGTGTTCTGTAAATATCAATTTAGGTCACTTTGGTTGATTGTGTTTTTCAAGTCTTCTATAACTTTACCAGTTTTCTCTGTACTGATTCAACCAATTATTGAGAAAAGGGTATTGAAATATCTGACTACAACTTTGATTTGTCTTTTTCCCTTTTCAGTGCTATTAGTTTTATTTCTTCATGAATTTTGAAGCTCAATAACTAGGTGCATAAACACTTAGTATAGCTATGCGGTCCTTATGAATTAATGGTTAAAAATCATCTTCATTCCCAGACATCTTCTTTTCCCCAAAATTTACTTTTTAAAATACTAATACAAAATGTTGGGTTAATTTCTTTTTTCCGTTAATTAATAATAATAAAAAAAACTAATACAGCCATTTCAGGCTTAAAAAATTTGGTTTTTTTGAAATATCTTTTTCTAGCTTTTTACTTTTAGTCTATTTGTGATTTTGTGAAAAGTGTGTTTCTTCTTGGCAACCTATAGTTGAATTTTACTTTTTAAATTCTACCTGGAACTCTCTGCCTTCTAGTTGGGATGTTTAGACCATTTATATTGTGATTATGGATATGGTTAGGTTTAACTCTTTCACTCTGCTATTTGTCTTATATTTGTTCCATCTTTTCTTTGTTCCGTCTTCCTCTGGATTGAGATTTAACAAAAATAATTACATTTTATCTCCTTTCTTGTTTTATTAGCTATATGCTTTGTTTTGCTATTTTAATGGTTTCTTTAAAATTTTGTATTTTCATAATTCTTTAGGGTTTTGATATTCGTATTTAAGTGATTACTGTCTACTTTCAAATGATATTAAACATTTTCACACATAGTGTTGGCCAACTACAGTAGTACACTTCCATTTCACCCCCTTGATTTTTGTGGTGGTTTAAAACTGTATGCATTCTAGAAAATCATGTTCTTAAAGCTAACCCATTCTAAGTAGGGTCTTTTGGTGAGGCTACTTCAGTTGAGGTGTGACCCACCTCATTCAGGATGGGTCTTAATCCTCTTGCTGGAGTCCTTTCTAAATGGAATGAATACAGAGAGAGAAAGAAAAAGCCACAGAAGCAAGAAGCTGAAATCAATGGAACCTAGAATTGAAGGGAGAGACCAGCAGCTACTGCCATATGCCTTGCCATGTGGCAGAGGATTCAAGGATTGCTGCAGCAGGTCTTCAGGAAGAAAGCATCACCTTGACGCCTTGATTTGGACATCTTTGTGGCCTCAAACTGTAAACTAAGACACTCCCATTGTTTATGCCAATGCATTTTATGGTTTCTGCCTTGAGCAGCTTGGGAAACTAAAACAATTTTTATGCTATTGTTGTCATGCATTTTACTCAATCATATATTATAAACCCCATAATACCTTATCATTTTTGTTTAAACCATCAATTATGTTTTATACAGATTTAAGTATATGAGAAACATCTTGTGTATTTACCATTTATGAGTCTCTTCATTCCTTTGATCTATCTTTCCCGCTGGTATAATTTTCCTTCCGCTTCAAGAACTTCCTTATCATTTATGCAAGAACTTCCTTATCATTTATGCAGTGTGAATTGGCTAGTGATGAATTCATTCAGCTTTATGTGTCTGAAAACATCTTTAGCCCACCTTTGTTTTTGAAAGATATTTTCACTTGGATAGAATTCTCAGTTGCTAGTTTTTTTTTGTTTGTTCATTTTTTTTAACTTCAAAGATGTTGCTCTACTGTCTTCTTGCTTTTATTGCTTCCAATTTTATTTTTGTTCCTCTGTATATATCATGTCTTTACCTACGGCTGTTTTTAAAGATTTTCTTTCTTTGACTAGCTTTGAGAATTTTGATTATGACACATTTTGGTGTAGTTTTCTTCATGTTTCTTGTCCTTGAAGTTTGTTGAGCTTCTGAGATACATGGATTGATGGTTTTCAGAAAATTTGGAAAAATTTTAATCATAGTTTCTTTGGCATTATATTGGCATTATTTTTAATGCCTCTTTTCTCTGTCTTCTTTTGGGCACTCTACTTGTATGTGTGTTAGATTGTCTGAAGTTGTTCCACAGCTCACTAATCTTAGTTCATGTTCATTATTTTCTTTGTCTTTTTTTCTCTCTGTGTTTCACTTCAATGATTTTTTTTTATAATGTCTTATCTGCTATTATTCCCTTTCAGTGTAGTTTTGTCTTGGACATCGTGGTTTTCTTCTATAAACTTTGCTTTGGATCTTTTTAATATCTCCTATGTCTCTACTTCACTTTTTGAACATATGGAATACAGTTACAATGTATGTTTAATGTCTGTCTGCTATTTCTAATATCTGTGTCAATTTGGGTTGGTTTCACTTGATTGACTTTTCTCCTTGTTATTTTCCTTTTTCTTTGCATGCCCAATAAATTTTTATTGAATACCAGACATTGTAAATTTTGCCTTGTTGCATGGTATTTATGAATTTTTTTATTTCTGTAAATTTCTTGAGGTTTGTTCTGGGATACAGTTAAATTAGTTAGAAACTGTTTGATCTGTTTAAGTCTTGCTTTTAAAATTTGTTACACAGGACCAGAACATCACTTAGTCTAGGACTATTTATTTCCTACTGCTGAGGAAAGACCTTTCTGAGTCCTCTTCCCAATTTCCTGGGGATTATGCGATTTTCCATTTTGGTTGATGGGAACTGCTGCTTTTCTTCTCCTTGTCTCCTTGTAATTTTTTTGGATAGTTCTATTCCTGGCTTCTGTTAATTTCCTCACAAGCATGTGCTGGTCAGTACTATGCTGCATACTCAAGTGGGACCCTCTATTGATGCCAAGAGTTCTCTCCCCTGCAGCTCTTTTTTCTTCAGGGCTTTGTCCTACCAACTTTAAGTGTGTTGGTCTTTCCTAACTCTTAGCTCCATCTTATCATCATAGGGGATCTGTCGGGCTCTATCTGCATTCCCCCTTCCTGTGCCTGTGGACTGTTTCAGGGCAATAGGCTGGGGCTATTTTAGGTTTCTTTTCATTCTTTTCTGACCTGTATCTACTCTTGGATTCTGTTATGGTAATTATTCACTATCATGTTAACTCTCTTATACCATTAAGCATATGATTTTTATATTTTGACAGGTTTTCTAGTAGTCTTTAATGGGCAGTTTGGTAGGATTTACGTACCCTGCAATTATTAAGATAAGAAACTCCAACCTTTAAATTTCAACCAACATTTTTTCAGAAGGGTGAGCAGTTACTTCAGATTTGGTGGGGTCTTCAGGTAGAGTCTACGTGGGGTTCAGAACTGGTCATTTCACATGTCTAACATTTCTGGTGGAAGGGGGACCACTTCTCTGATGAGTACAGATAAAATGATTAAGAGACAGTTCATCCAGAGGTGAGAAGGAGCCCGGCATGATGAGCCTGACCCAAGAACAGAATCTTGGTTATCGGAATGGAGGGGAGGTAGTGAATATGATGTCAATCACTCATATTTGTTTCCTGCCCAGCAGCCGTGGATTTATGGAGAGTGGTATATATACACACATAGAGAGAGAGAGTTCACAGAAGGTTAAAACAGTAAGTTCACTTTTACTGAAAACTGCAAAAATTAGAGCCAGGAGACCTTCCATCAACAGGTGTGAGCAAGAGTTAGTGAAATTTGAGTTATTACTCCTAAGGTGACCTTTTAAACACCTCAGACTGGTGAGGCTCAGGGAAAATCAGGTTCCACAGGGCCCAGGTTATCCTGGGTCCAGCCGAGGCTTTACATGGTTTAATTAACAGATGAGATCCTTGGCACAAGTCCATTGTCTGTCAGGAACTGGCCTGGGGCCAGAAACTCATTTAACCTTGACCCTAGAATGTCCATCAGATGGCATAGAGCTCTTGCTTGGGACTGCTATTTTTCTGTACTGGTACTCAGAGAGACTGACTTAAGGGTCCTTAAAATTTTACAATGAGTCATCCATAAGGCCAGTTTTGCTGAAACTTAATGTGTTGGAACTGTCTGGGGACAATTTGTAGGTCACTGGAGGCACTGAAAAGATGTTAAAAATATTAATACAATGCATAAAATGAAAGGCAAGTAGTGGAGCTACGAGGAAGGGGGGTTGAGTAAACAACACCCAGTGAATACAGCTCCAGTTTAAGAGATGAAATCTGCATTTCACTCAGTAGAAGGTACATATCTGTATTGCATTAACTCAGCAATTCTAGCTAAAACAAAGACAGGATGGCAAATATTTAAACAGTGATTAAAACATTGCCCAGGCAATAGGAAATGCCTGCTCTTGCCAACTGTTTGCTTGGACGAAATAAAATAAATGAGGGGCACACAAACCACGGCTTTCTGGTTGCTCTCAGGGATCTTTCTCTGGCAGAGAGGACAGCTCCCTCAATCATTAACGTAAGCCCTATGGGGCTCACTGAGAATAGCCTAAGAAACTGAAAACTGTTAACAGTTAAAAGGGTATGTAAAATATGTTTATCGTTTTACATATTTTATGTATATAAATGACAGGGTACAACGAGAGCAGATTTTCCTGCCAGAAGGTTGAATTTTAATTCAAAACAAACCGGTGTTTGATTTGCTAATATAATTCTCCCCCCACCCTCTAATTTGACACTTTGCCAGTTGTTAGTCTAACTGCAGGGGTGGCAGCCTGGGATTCTACAGCCCTTGAGGGAAACTTGAAGAAAAGGTTGCCATTATTAATTACAGTGATGCTGTGATTTAAAGTAATGCTTTGTCCTTTGGAAGACCTAAAATGATATGGCAGCATAGAAGGACTAGAATATGTCCCTCAAACCTGTATTGCATTTTGGTGTGAGGTTAAAGCTCAACATTGCAATCATTTTGTAAGTGACACTTGCAAATTCTAAGTCTTTCTTTTAGTCAGGATGGCCATGCTTTCATCAAAGCCCACTCATCTTGAGAGTGAAATTGTTTTGTGTTGTTGACCCAGGGCAGTAATGGTGCTACTGGGCTCTTAGGTAGACAGGCAGCTGGCCTGGGGCTTAGTTCATGTCAGTAAATAGCATTTCCTATCACATTCATAGCACTGGACCAAATGCTTCAGGTGAGCAGCCAAGAGATGGGTCAGGGGTGATCCTGTCCTTGAGCAAATGGGACCCAACGAGGATGTGTGGCATGTACAGCACTGGAGATGGAGTGTGGAATGGAGAGGTGGTTGGCACAGACAAAGTTTCTGCAGGAGACAGATTTTAAGTTGATTCCAAAATGTTGTGATGAATGTCCTCAGTGACAATTGATGAAAAAATTTCCCCAGTGGATTCTTAATGGGGGAGGGGCTGGTGCATATCTTTCTCCTCATAGAATACACTCATTCAAATAATATGAGGTAGCCCCAACTTAATAGTCACTCTCTTTATTACTCGTAGGCCAGTGAAAGTACAGTCTTGGTTAATTACATAGATAAAAAGGAATTTGAGATGTAGGATGTGAAAGCCAAGAGTCTGATGGCTAATTATTCCACATCCAACACAACTCTCCTAACCCAAGTAGCAGTTCTAAAACCCAAGTAATTAGTACCCTGATGCAGCTTTTCTTTAACGTGCTAGAACAGACTCTCTGAGTTTGCTGATTTAGTGCAAATTTGGATCCAGCATCCATCTAGCAGTTCATTCCAACCCTCGTAGCCTCAAAAATAGAACATTTGTTTCCATGCCCAAGGTGGGCGTGCAGATGGGCTCCAGGAAACTCCCAGGTACTTCGCAGTGCTCCAAGGTGGGTATGCTCCAAGAAATTTCCATGTTCCTGCTGGTTTCAAGTCATACCAGAGCCATATCCAGTCTCCAAAAAGAATATCTGACCATCTCTCTCCCCTTCAAAAAAGTTTTGGGGGTTGCTTACTGCTTATAGAATACAGTATAAGCATGATGTTTTAATAAGCCCCTCTCTGGGCTCCTCTCCTGCCATACTCTCCTTTAGATGTACATCAAGTTACGCAAAATCCCAGTGCATGCTTATGAATCCTTCCCCAGGACTTTAACTTATTATCCTTTAAACTTCAATGCCCTTTCCTTCCTTTTCTACTGGTGAAACTCTAACTTATTTTCAAAACTTTGTGAGGGAACATTGCCTATGAAAGACTTCTCTGACCACTGCTTTCAGATATACTTAATAACCTCTTTCTTTGAATTATTTTTACATACTTCTTTATTGTGTATCTCATATATGCTGGTTTGAAAGTATTATGTACCCCAGAAAAGCCGTATTTTAATCTTCACCCAATCTTTTGGAGGCAGCTGTTTCTTTTCATCTTTAATCAGTATTGTAGGGCAGAAAATTTTGATTAGACTATCACCACAGAGATGTGAGGCACCCAATCTTGGGTGTGACCTTTGATTGGATGGAGTCCTCTTGATTAGTTTACTAAAATCCATTAAAAGAGGAAACATTTTTGGAGAGGGCCAGAAACAACATAAACTTCAGAGCAGAGTGGACACAGGTACTGACACTTGGAGAACAAAAACGCAGATGCTTGGAGATGCTTGGAGCCCAGCTGACGTTGTCATGAGATGTCAAACAAGCCAGAACCTGGAGAGAGCCAAGGGAAGCCTAGAGATGAAAACCAGCCCCAGAGAAGCAAAGTGAGGAGCCCCCACAGGAACAGAGGCTGAAAGCAATGGAGCCCAGGAGCAAGGGACCAGCAGATGCCAGCCATGTGACTACCCAGCTGACAGAAGTGTTCCTGATCCATTGGCCTCTCTTAAGTGAAGGTAACCTCTTGTTGGTGCTTTAATGTGGACATTTTCATGGGCTTAGAACTGTAAACTTGTAACTTATTAAATTCCCCTTTTAAAAGCTAATTCCTGTTCTGGTATATTGCATTTTGGCAGCTTGCAAACTAACACATCATACCATATTTAATGATTTGTTTATAAGTCATCTTTTAATCAACCTGTGGCCTCCTTGAGGGCAGGAACTATGTTTTATTTATATTGAAATGCTCAGTAGTAAGGACAGTGCCTATGGCAGATGATTAGTAACTAGCTAAATTAATTTGCCCACTCAAATATTTATTGAGCCTTTATATGTACTAGGCATTGTTCTGGGCACTGCTAATATGGCAGTAATCAAAATAGTCAAGGACCTTGTCTGCATGGAACTCACGGGCTGGTGGGGAAAGCAGATGATAACTAAAAAAAATATATATATATATATATATTTTATGTACTTTCAGGTACATAAAGAAGGGCAAGAGTCCAGAGAAAGTTGGTTGTTGTTGGATAGGGATTCTTTTAAATTCACAAGTCAAGAGATGATCAAATGAAACCAAGTACCTTTGCAAAAAAAAAGCAGAGAAATCTTTCTAGCCACCTTCTATTACTGATAGCTTTTGTCCAAGTCCACTTAACATGCAGCTAGAGAGAAGCAAGATGGGAGGAAGGGAACAGGTGGGAAACTCCTGTATGCCAGAATTGGGCTGGGAATTTTTCATTCATCAGCTCCTTGGGTTTTCACAACACTCTACGCTTTTTTGGGGGGGATGGGGGTGGACGGTGCATGGTCCGGGAATTGAACCTGAGTCTCCTGCATGGAAGGTGAGCATTCTCCCACTGAACCGCCCGTGCACCCTTTAAAACACCTCTTGATAGAAGTGCTATTACAGCTAAGTGAGCACCTGAACCTCAGGGAGACCAAATAAGGTCTACTTTGATAACTACTTATCAAGTGCCCACTTTGTGTCAAACCCTGTTTTGCGTGTGTGGGACACACCAGTGAACGAAAGATGAAGTTCCTTCCTTTTTGGAGCTCATTTTCTAGTGGAGGGTGGGGAGCAGGAGACAGACAATGAAAAATAAACAAAGTGTACATGTAAGTTATAAACTTTGTTAGAAGGAGGTGAGTGAGATGGAACAAAATAAAGAGGATTGGAATGGCTGGGGACAGGGGGGAATATTTTCAGTTTTAACAGGGTAACTAGTTATATGGTCTTTTAGAGTTGAAGTGAATTATTTGTCAGTAAAGCATGTCAGCCACGAAATTGTGCAAACTTCCCTGACCTCCACATTTTGCCAAAAATATCTCTGGCTTGCTGGAATTTTGAGAGTGTATTAGGTTTTCCAGAGAAACAGAACTGATGGCGTATATGTGTGTGTGTGTATGTATAAATTTGTTTTGTATAAATTTTATGATCTATTGTAGGAATTAGCTCACATGACCATGGATTGGCATGTCTGAATCCCATAGGGCAGGCCACAAGCTGGGAAATCTGATGAAGATTTTGAGGAATTCCCCAGGAGAAGCTGGCCAGCTGAAGTAGAGATAGAAATTCTTCTTTCTGCCTGCTGAAATTGTCAGCTCTCTCTTTAAGGTCTTCAACTGATTGGATGAGACTTCCCTCATTGCTGAAGGCAATCTCCTCTGTTGATTGTAGTTGTGATCAGCCAGAGATGCAATCAACTGACTAATGATACAAATCCACAAAATATTCTTACAGTAACAATCAGGCCAGTGCTTGCTTGACCAAACAACTGGACACCATAACCTGGCCACATTGACACATGAACTTAGCCATCACAGTTCAACCCTTGTTAACTTGGCAGCTGAACTTAGCATCTTTAAGCCATATTTAATCTCTAAATAAAAACAATAATAGGCATACTTTTGCCTAATGTAATTCAACTGTCCTGCATACAACCAGTAATGCACTAGCCCTTTCCCCAGGAAAGGATGCAAGTCCTTGGGTAATTGTCACTGTTAAATTTGATATCTTATAACAAATACTGTGCTTTGTATTTGTTATACAAAACATATAATAAAGGAAGCTAATAAAACTTATGATAAGGGGAAAAGATAGGGAAGAAAGGTAAGATATTTGCTTAGGTACATATATAAACAAAACCATAATAAAATAAGGAATAAATACTTGTAACCACTATAATCCTCATTTCTGTAACTGCTCATGTGAACATAGCTCATGTTTTCATCTACTATCTTTCAATACCCAATTCCACTTTCCCTTTACCCTCAGCTGGCTGTGGTTCTTTGCCTGATGGGGTGAACGAAACCTTCATTCTTGAGGATTCTGGGCCATTGGTAGTCCTACCTGGATTGGATCATTACAGTTTTCCATTGACTTTAATCACAAGGCATGGCAGCACTAAGAGATGCCCTAGGGGATCTCCTATATTCCAGGCAAACTCTTCTTATATCCACTGTGTATTAGAAAGCCTATTTCTGGATGAGAGTTAGAATCAATCACCCCAGACAGTTCAGAAATTCCCTTTTTGACTTTTGATTCAGAAACATGACGAGCCTAAAGTGGTCTGGTGGCAATCTTAATGTCCAGTTCAATGGAATCATTGTTATATCTCCTGGTGGAAGCACTCCTCTCTTTGGATGTAAATTCTGTAGACTAGCTGAACTTAAGCTTGGGGGGCAGGAAGCAGACATTTTTCTAGTCGATCACTAGGGGTAATAGTGGTGTCACTCCCATTTTGGTGCATTGATTCCTGGATGCGTGAATCCTGGCTATAGAAGAAACAGCACTATGGAGTTGATGCTGATGTACAGCCTGTTGAGACCATTACCCCAGTCCTGAAAGGTATTGCCACTCAGTTAGTACCATAATTGGGTCTTCAAGAGGTATTCCACTGTTCTGTTAATCCAGCTGCTTCAGGATGTTGGGGAACACAGTAAGGCCATTGAATTCCATAAGCATGTGCCCATTCTGGCCCTATATTTACTGTGAAGTTAATTCCTTGATCAGAAGCAATGCTGTAGGAAAATCATGACAGTGGGTAAGGCATTGTATAAATCCATGGATTGTAGTTTTGGCCAAAGCCTTGCATTCAGGGAAGGCAAATCCATAACAGGAGTATGTGTCTGATACAATAAGAACAAAATGTTACCCCTTTCATGATGTAAGTGGTGCAATGTAATCAATTTGCCACATGTAGCTGGCTGATCACTTCGAGAAAAGGTGTCCTATGGGGGACTGAGTGTGGGTCTCCGCTACTGGCAGATTGGCCACTCAGCAGTGGCTGTAGCCAGGTCAGCTTTGGTGAGTCCATGTTATTGAGCCCCTGCATAACCTCCATCCCTACGGCCACGGCCACTTAGTTCATGGGCTCATTGGGCAATAACAGGAGGTGCTGTGGGAAGAGGCTGATTGGTATCCACAGAACGGGTCAACTTATCCACTTAATTATTAAAACCTTCCTCTGTTGAAGTCACCTTCTAGTGAGCATTCACATGGGGCACAAAACATCTTCAGGTTTTTTGTACATTCAGAAAAGTCTTTCCACTTACCTTTTCCCCAGACATCTTTGTCATGAATTTTCCAATCATGTTCTTTCCAAGTTCCTGACCATCCAGCCAAACCAATGCGTATAGCCCATTAATCAGTATACAAATGTACCTCTGGCCATTTCTCCTTCCAAGCAAAATGAACAACCAGGTACTCTGCTGAAAGTTTACCTGCATATCATGCAAAACTGTCTGTAAACCAGATCTGAGTTTTCTCTTCCTCAATCAATTGATCATACGGAACTCCCCAAATGCCATAGCTACAGTCTAGAGAAGAGAAGGTAACGTGGCAGGTGTGGGCATCATGGGCGTTTGGATCACTTCCTCATGTTACATACTTGTGTCTTTAGGACCTGTTCTATCTCACATATGCTGCTTCCATTTTATGATGGAGTGCTGCTGTGCATGCCCAAACATTTGACTTGGTGGCTCAGACAACACCCAATTCATGATAGGCAAACTCAAGTCTCATGATAACTTCGTGGCCCTTGTTTAAACACTCAGTCTCTACTAAGGCCTAGTAGCAGTCCAAAAGCTTTTTCTGAAAAGGAGAGTGGAGATCTATGGCTTGGGTCCAAAATCCTAGGGGTTTGCCCTATGGTTCTCCTATAAGCACCTGCCAAAGGCTCCAGACCGCATCTCCACTTGCCACCAAAACTTCCAGCATCAGTGGATCTGTGGGATCATATGGCCCAAGTGGCAGAGCAGCTTGTACAGCAGTCTGGACCTGTCGCACAGCCTCCTCTTAAAGAGTTTTGGTCCACACTCAAAACCAGCAGCTTTTGTTTTGATGACTTAGTAAATGGACTAGAGAAGCACACCCAAATGAGGAATGTGTTGCATTGTGTCTCTTTTTCAGTTGTAGGAGGGGCCAGATGCAATAGCTTATTCTTTGCCTTAGAAGGGATATTTTGACATGCCCCACACTACTGGATCCCTAGAAATTTCACTGAGGTGGAAGCCTCCTGATTTTTGTTGGATTTATCTCCCACTTCTGACATGCAATTGCACTAGTAAATCCAGAGTAGTTGCTACTTCTTGCTCACTAGGCACAGTCAGCATAATGTCAATGGCATAATGGACCAGTTTGATGTCTTGTGAAAGGGAAAGGTGATCAAAGTTCCTGTGGATTAGATTATGACATAGGATGGAGAATTGATATATACCCCTGAGATAGGACAGCAAAGGTGTATTGCTGGTCTTTTCAGCTGAAAGCAAGCAAATTGTTTTTGGTGGTCCTTACTAACAGCAGTTAAGAAAAAAGCCTTTTCCAGATAAATAGTTGCAAACAAGATACCGGGGAAATGTTGATTTGCTCAAACAATGATACCACATGAAGCAGCAGCTGCAATTGGACTCACCTTTGTCTTTTACAAAAATCCATTGTCAGCCTCTAAGATCCATTTTATATTCTGCATAGGCCAAATAGAAAAATTGAATGGGAATGTGGTGGGAATCACCATTTCTGCATCTTTCAAGCCCTTGTTGGTGGCACTAATCTCTGCAAGCTGCACCCCCCCCAGGAATGTGATATTGCTATTTATTTACTATTTGCTAGCTAGAATCAGTTCTAAGGGCTTCAGCTTGGCCTTTCCTATCACTCCAGAAGTCAGGGAACCAATGTGGGAATTCTGTCAGTTCTTGGGCGTGTTTATTTCAATTATACATGCTAGAACTGGGGAAATAAATATAGAATGAGTTCAGGGAACAACGGGACCCACTGTGAGAATTTTAGCCTGAGCTAAATTCATAAGACTTGTGGACTGCAGTGATGTTTTGGGTGTCTTGAAATTAATGTCAGTTCAGAGCCAGTGTCTAGTAACTACTAAAATGTATGATTATCTCCTTTTCCGCAGAGCACATTCACCCTGGCAAAAAGAGGTAGGTCTGTTTGGGGAAAGCTTGGAGGAAGAGTAACAGTGTTAATTTTTGGCAGTGTAGTACGGTCCTTCCTGAAGGGTACCTGACCTTCCCTACATTCAATGGGCTCAGGGTCTGTAAGCTGTCTAAAGTCTGGAAATTGAGTGGCTGTGACTCTTTTTGTGATTCAAGTTGGGTTTCTGTTCACCTGACCTAGAACTCTTCTGCTTACACAAATCAAGTAGGAATTTAGTGGCTTGCCCATCTATTTTTACTTCCAGGTACCCTATGATCTACTAACCAATGGTATAGGTCTCTGCAAATCATACTCTTTTGATTGCTGCATCGAGTCTGCTGTTCTTCATGGTAGCCACACCCACCTAATGTTTGGTGATTAAGTGCTACCATTTGGCTTCCGCCAACCCCAGATCCAATCATCCTCATTGTGCTTAAGGATCTAAGTTCAGTAACAGAAGTTCCCACAGTAATATCTGACCTACAGAGAACAGCCACCACAGAACTCTTCAGGGAAGATGGAGTTACTCTTACAAATTTATTCCTTACTGTCCTGGTGAAAGGTGTGTTCCCTGGACATTCTTGTGTTGGGTGAGGAGGTCTTACATAATAAATCTTCTAGAACATTCCAATCTCTCTTAAGTCTTTGGCTCTCCTCATCTGCATTATACCAGTCTGACATCTCTACTTCAGACAACATCAGCCTTCTTTGGTTTATGTTTCAGCCAACCATCCAAACAATGCTATAGTATTGAATCTAGAATCTCTCAGTGGGCCCATATCAATAAATTATCCCATACCCTTAATATGCATTTCCACAATATTCTCCAACTTGTCTATATAAATTGGAAAAATCATGCAGTTCTTTTGGAGTGTTGTGTACCACCCCATGGGTTGTACTTTTTGGGGCCTGTTAGGACTTCAGTCTAGTTATATAGGTCTGAAAGAAAAGAGGTGTGGTGGGAGGTGGGTTATAAAAATTAAGAGTTTCTTGCAAGTCACTACTTCAGAGTTCCATTGCTGTTTAATCTGGCAAAACAGGGTTAATCTCTTCAGATGGAAATGTGAGAGCTGTTTCCTCAGAGCAGGCAGTTATAGGTTTGTCAGGTACAGCTGGGTTAATCTGTTCAAATGGAGGCAGGATGACTTCTCAGGCTGGACTGGAGGCTGCTACAGAGTAGACTAGAGTTCGGGTAGGTGATTCCAGGGCAGGTGGTTACAGGTTTACCTGGCAAAGAAGACTCAGCAAAGTCTAAGTTTTCAATGTCCCCACCATTGTCATTATCAAACCATATGCTACACTCTAATGATTAGTATTGTAATCCTTTTCAATGAGCACCTTCACTTAACAGTAAATACCCTACATGTTTGGGAGTCCAGTTTATTTTGTAATTCAGCCACTTGCCCACAGTGAAATATCTGTTTTTCAGCTATCTCAAGTGTGCAGCTACAGAGTTTCTTTCAGGTTACTTACAGAAACTTCCTTCCTTTATGTAGCACTTAAGCTAGGAATTTGAAGCCTTGAGCTCATCCCTTTCTTTAACACTGTATCCGTCATATTTGAGAACAACTAGCCAACATCACTATAATTTTTCACCCTACAAAACTCTTTTAAGATATCAAATTACTCTTTCTCATAGCTTTGCATCTTATAAGCAATTGTATAGCTGTATCCAGTGGAGATATTTTGAGTGTCACTTTTGCCAGTTCACAACATGGACTTTCAGGGCCATCTTGATAACTGAAAATAGAGTCATTAATGCCTATTAATCTAATCAGATTGGAGAATTAATTTCAGGAACCCCAGAATGAACTCAGAAATGTCATCATTAAGATTCTGTTCCTCAAGAACTTTTAATGGTTCCAATGTACGAATTAGGGTTCTCCAGAGAAACAGAACTGCCAAAGAAACATACCCACATATATGTATGTATCTGTGTATGCATATACATATTATATTTATTATAGGAATTGAATTATGCAACCATGGGGATTGGCAAGTCTGAATTCTGTAGGGCAGGCTACAAATTGGGAGCTCTGATGAAGGTTTTGATGAATTCCCCAGGAGAAGCTGGCTGGCGGAAATAGTCTTCTTTCTGACTGCAGAAATCGTCAGTTTTCCCTTTAAGGCTTTCATCTGATTTGATGAGACTTCTCTCATTGCTAAAGGCAATCTCTTTTGCTGATTGTAGATGTAATCAGCCAGACATGCAACCAACTGATTAATGAGTTAAATCCATGAAAGGTCCTCTCTGTAATAATCAGGTTAGTGCTTGCTTGACCAAACACCTGGGCACCATAACCCAGCCATGCTGAAATGTGAGCTTAACCATCACACATGGGAATTCAGTATCTTTTTGCAATAATATTCGCACACTAGCGTAGAGAGATTTTAGTGCACTAAGGTAGATGAAATGCCACATGGAAATGCCCAGAGGAGCTGCTTTTCAAGTATGTAAGACAGACAACCCAGGAGAGGTGCTGCAGGTTAGGGAATAGGGTCAATTAGATGGTTGATGGTGAATGAGAATAGGGTTTTTATTGTTAATTATTTATTTGCTCATTCCTTTCACTCCATGAGGGTCAGTTATGGATAGTTGCTGGGAGTTGGAACAGAAAAAATGACTGCCTTCAAAGAATGCATAATCTACTGGAAAAGTCAAAACATATAGCCATTGGGAATATCTAAACAACAATGCTATGCAGTTTAAGATTAAATTCCCAGATAAGTGATAGAGACCATTGGCATTATAGACAAGGATGATAGCCAAAGTATTTACTAGGTACTGCACAGGCCTCAGGATGAGTGCTGGCTCAAGCTGGACACACTCTGGGAGTGAACATTGGGCCACATGACCAGGCAGGGTGCAGAATATCAGCTCTGGTTATTGGAACATTGAGGAGCCAAGGTTCTTGGGACCTGGGAGGCCAGGGAGTTCCAACTGAGCTCGGAGAGGTGGGTAGGGAGAGAGGAATAGTGTCATGATATATATGGGATTCTTGGAAGATGATTCTGATAGCTGTATGTAATGGAATAGAGTGGAGAATCAGAGGAAGAAAACTGATGAGGAGGCTTTTATGGAAACTGAGGTGTGAGGTGAGGGAATGGGGCACACAATAGAAGAGAGAAAGACCAATCCACAACACAGGAAGAGCTGAGGGGTATGCAGAAAGTAAATTCATATCATACTGCTAAGAGCCAAGATATTTGTTCAGATGTGACTAGGAAGCATAGTAAAAGCCAAAATCCTTTGCACTCCTTCTCTGAAATTTCTCTCTTACGACCCAGAAAGGGAATTTGAAAATGATATTTATGAAGATACCTTGCAGATTAAAACCAAATTCTCCACGGGAGTGGCTTTACTAACAAGAATAGTTTAAGGTCTGCAATATTTGAAGTCACAGAAGTGGGCATCTCTGGTTTGGGTATTGAAAAGCATTATAAATTCTTTGAAGGTCCAAGCCCTGGACATCTTATTTCCAGGAGTTGCATCTTAGAAACTAGGGATCCAGAGTTATGGGAAGTTTCCTGACCTACTATTTAAGCAAAGCCCAAGTTTATCTCCTTGTTAAAGCTGGAGGTCAGACACTCCATTCTTTGGTTCTGTAGCTAGTCAAGCTTTATGTAGAATTTTGGAGGCTTTTAGAGTTTCCTTTCTGTGGTTTTAGTTTGCATACTAATCTCAAACTCTTTCGTCAAGCATTTGAAAAAAGGAGGAAGGAAGGTCTATGACTGAATGCATTTAAGCTTTCAGAAAACTACTCAAAATGATGAGTGTGAATGGTAAAGGGAGATGGTAGGTGAGTGGGGGGAAGTGAGTTGGAGTTTATGAGTTTAACTGAGAAGACTTTCCAAATACTGCTAGATAAATTTCGCCTATCAGAAATGCATTTGAGTGAATGTGCTTCTGGTTTAAAGTGTTAAATCTAAGAGTGATCACATTTTGTTCTTTCTGTATGGTGGAGTAATGTGATCAAAACCCAACTGGGATCAGCAACTCTCAAGGAACAGACTTCACAGGGAAGGAGGGGAGGAGCTTTTGAAGCTCCGACCTACAAAGGGAAATTTAAGCAGGCCAGACCCAGGCAGGATGGTTATTTCTGAACAGTGAGAGAGCTGCATTGAATATCAGGACAGGTGTGAGGCAACTGGGAGAAGTGGAGGTTGACACAAGGCCCAATGCAGAGGTGAGAGGACACCAAAGACAAGAACTTACCATATGCATGACTCTGAGTATAGAGATATACAAAACACAGTTCTTGTCCTTTGGGGTTCACAGCCAGAGAAACAGGCAAGTAAGGGAATGATTTGGTTGGAAGGTATTTAGTTAAAGGAATTTACAAACATCTGTAGGAACAAGGAGAAACAATAATCACTAACACTAATGGAACATTTCTGTGCCAGATACAGTGCTGAGTGCTCTGAATGTATTATCCCAACAGTTCTATGGTGGGCGTATTCATTATTTTCTATTTCACAGATAAGGAAACAGTTCTTCTTAACAAGATAAGTAATTTTGCCTAAAGGTACAAAGCTGGTAGGTGGCTGAGCAAGCATTCACTAAACAAATATGGTTCTCAACAAATCCTGGGATTATTGAGTATGTGAGTATCTGTGTGCTTTTGGGAAGGGGTGTCTAAATTTTGAAGTTCATACTAAAATGCTCTGAAAATTCTGAAAAAGAAGTATAATAAGGGGATTAGACCTACCAGACATTAAAATATTACATAAACCTATGATTCTTTAAGCACTATGATGCTAATACTATGAATAAATAAATAAATAATACAGAATAGAGAGCACAGATGGAAATACATGATAGTTATGCAGTGGGAATGGAGTATATGATAAAGACTGCATATCAGATGGGAAAAGGCAGTTTATTCTATAATCATGGGAAGCACACAAACAAATGATACCCTACTTCACTTTGTACATCAAATATGTAAGTATAAAACAACTGAAACCATAACAGTACTAGGAGAAAACAGTAGAATTTTTAGTAATTTACTATAGGAAGTGCTTTCCAAGCCTGCCACAAATCTCTGTAGTTGTTTAAAGAAAAGGTTAATGAAATGAACAAAATGAAAAGAATTTTTGTCATTAAAAACACCATAAACCAAGACAAAGGTAAGCAACAAACTAAAAAGCATATTTTCAATATATGACCCAGATAAAGCACTACTTCTTAGTTTGTTTCCTTAAGTTATTTTATGAGATATGCATGTATTGTAATTGATAAACCCACTGATTTTATTCAGGTTTCCCCAGTTTTACCTGTACTTATCTGTCTCTATGTGTATGTGTGTGTGTGTGTATTTGTCTATTTAACTCTATAGAATTTTATCACGTGTAGAATTTTATTGTTTATCCAGCACCATGGTCAAGATAAGAAACAATTCCATTGCCTCACACTACTTCCATACCTGCAGTCTCCTCCCAGAACCCTGGCAACCACTAATCTCTTCTCCATTTATAATTTTTTCATTTCGAACATGTTACTTAAATGGACTCATACAGTATCTAACTTTTTTTTTTTTAATTGCATGGGCAGGCACTGGGAATTGCACCCAGGTCTCTGGTACAGCAGGTGAGAACTCAGCCACTGAGTCACAGTGGCCGGCCCCTAGTATCTAACTTTTTGAGATTAACGTTTTATGCACAGTATAATTCCCTGGAGACTCATCCTGGTGGTTTTGTTCCACCAAACCACCATAGGAACAAACATCAATAGTTTGTTCCTTTTATTGATGACATTCCTTGGATGGATGCCCCAGTTTGCTTAATCATTCACCCATTGAAGCACATCTGGATTGCTTTCAGTTTTTAACTAGTATGAATAAAACTGCCATGAACACTGGTGTGCAGGTTTTTGTGTGCACATATCATTTCTCCGAGATGAATACCAGTGTGTAATTGCTGGGTGATAATGTAATTGCATATTAGGTTTTTTTTTTTTTTTTTTTTTTGGCATGGGCAGGCACTGGGAAACGAACCCAATATTAGGTTTTAAAAGAAAGTGTAAAGCTGTTATTCAGAGTGGTTATACCATTTTATAAACTTTAAACAAAAATTCAAAGATCTCCTAAAAATCAATTTAAAAAATCGATAAAAATTAATAAGATCAAAAAGCCAAGGAGAATTAGCTAAAAGAAAGAAAAGACAATTCATAGAAAAATAAATTCGAATGGCTCTTTACCATTTGAGTAATGGTATAATATGAAAAACGCAAAATGAAATTATGGTAGATGTCATTTTTTTTCACTTATGAAACTGGCAAAAAGTTTTAGAACATATTTGGTGAGTGTTTGGGGAAACAGGCAATCTCATACATTTTTTATTGACATGTAAGTTAGTAAAACTGTATGGAGAACAACTTAATAATACTTATGAAAACTGTTAATCCCAATACCCTCTGACTCAGCAATTCCATCTCCAGATATTTCTCCAATAGATAAACTCATATGTGTATGAAATTTATTAATTCATTCAACAAATATTTATATACCAGACACTGTTTGAGATGCTTGGCCTACATAATGAATAAGATTCCTGTCCTTGTGGAAGTGATATTTTAGTAAGGGGAGACAGATCATAAATAATAAATATAATTAATGAATAAATGTTAGACTATGTTAGGAAATGATAGGTGCTTTGGAAAAATGGGGCAGGATGAAGGTGATTGGATGTGCAAGAGTGGGCAAGTGTAGGCTGGAATTTTAAATGGTTGGTTTTTGGAATTGGCTTCACTGAGGTCAATTTTGAGCAACACATGGAGATGTAATAGAGATAATTAGTGTTCACTGAATATTGTGCCCCCTCCCCCCACATTTTCCAGGCCTTTTGCAAGCAGGCAGGGCCATGCAGCTAGTTTTGATCAACTCTCTCATGCCCTCCAGCTGTCTCCTCCCTGCCATGGCAACTGCCGAGACCTCCTGGGAAGATGTTGGAGTGAACATGGAAGCAGCCTGACCTCTCTGCTTTCTTGGAAGGAAGCTAACCTCATGAACCACCTACAAAGGGCTTTTATGTGTTTAAGCTACTGAGATTTTGAGGTTTGTAACCATAGCCTAGCCAAACCTACTAATTCAGGAGGCAAGGGAGTTTGCCATATGGGTATCTAGGAAAAGAGTGTTTGAGGAAGAAGGAACAGCAAAAGACCCAAGGCAGAAATGGGGTTTGGATGTTCCAGTCATGTACATAAAAGGCTATTTATTGACACACCATTTAAGTAGTAGAAGATCAGAAACAAACAAATGTTCTCCAATAAGGGACCATCAGTGATTATGGTACATAATCGTCAATGATGAAGGAAATAATAGACAGTCCAGGCCCTTATACAATGATTTTGAATGATTTCCAAGATATATAAGTAAAAATGTAAGATGGGAATAATGTGAGTAACATAATATGGTTTTAGATAAGTGCCCTATTTTTAATGAAAAAATAAGTGCGCACATGTGTATGCATATTTAAGAATAAGGTACTCTTCTGGAAACCTTAGGGTGTATTATGCATAAGAAATGGAGGAGTATCTCAGTCCTCAACTGGGGGTGATTTTGTCCCTTAGGAGACATTTGCAATGTCTGGAGATGTTTTCGGTTGTCATTGCTGGTGTGGAGATTGCTCTTGGCATCTCATGGATAGAGGCTGGGGTTGCTGCTCAGTATCCTAAAATGCACAGGACAGTCTCATGAACCAAGGATTATCCAGCTCAAAAGGTCAGTAGTGCCGAGGTTGAGAAACTTTGGTTGGTCTGGGGTGCCCTGACTGAAAGATTTCATCTGGACCACTCTAAAATGGTGAAATGCACCGGTGTTTCACGTCAGGCTTCATTGCATCAACTCTTTCCTCCTCTCTGGCATATGAGCTGTAGTTGTCCCAGTGACCAGCTGTCAGAGGAAGATCTACGAAAAAAGATCTTTGAAAAAAGATCAATGAAAAAATATTTTCATTGGCTTCCTTTGACCAACTCTTTATTTTTGTTGGTTACAAAGAAAATACTTGCTTTTTATCTTCTAGCAAAGGACCCATCTGTAGTCAAATATGAGTTTTGGTTATAATAAATAAATTGCTTCATCAAATGGAAAAAGTATCATAAATGGCAACAGATGGAGCTTAGTGCTGACTTTGGACTGTGGCAAGGTCTCCTATAGGACATGCGGCGTTCTTTGCTTTCACCTCAGAGCTGTTAAAACAAAATGCTTACAAATTAGAAAGTAAAGACCATGGCTTTAATTGTTCTGATAAACCAGGAAAACCGACTTCGGCTTATTGGATCTATTATTGAACACTAATTAGCTCTGGGGTTTGACCATTCCGAGGTCTATGGTAAGATAAATAATGTTTATGGTTTTTTGTAATGTATCAAATCATTATTTACAAAATGCAGTGTAGGATGAAATGCTCTCCCCTCTCAGCTCAGACCACAGAGTGACCAGGCGCTCATTCTGGGGTTGTGATTGAAACACTGGAGCCCAGCATGGGTAATCTTCACATAGACTCTTGACCACAGATGTCAGAGCACTTAGCAAATGTCTCAGACCCTCATAGACTCCTTGACGGTTTCCTGACCAATACCCTTAATATCGCCATGGGAGCTTTGGATGGAGTTGAGGAAGGGTAGCATTAAATATACTGAGTAATCTGAAAATGAAGGGTGGGGGAATTAAAAGCCAGTTCAGTTGGGTTCAAGAAAAACTTTGGAGGATGTCAGCATTTTCCATTTGGGGGAAAAGAGATGTCTTTTTAAACTTTTCTGTAAGAGAACATGCTAAAATCTCATCAGTGCATACATGAACTGAAATATTTCATGAACGGAGAAAACTTTTAAACCATCAACCAAAAAGTAAACATCAGGCTAATACGTTGATTGAGACAAACAGATGTAGCCTAAGTTTCCTTATCTGTGAAATAAGAAAAAAGTCCCTTATCTGAAACTCTTGGAGCCAGATGAGTTTCAGAATCCAGAATTTTAAACATTTCAGAAAGGCAATAAAGTGCATTTGCCATCTGTTATGTAGGACCTGAAGATACCTTGAGGCAGCATCTCCTAAGGAAACATTAATATTTCTGTAGTGATATGTGCACCAAATGGGTTAATGCCTATAAATAATAAAAAAATCAGGTCAGTTCAGGTTTTGCTGTCAAATGGGTTTGCTTGACTTATAAAACTAACTTTGTTTTCAGAGTCTTGGGATTCCTGAATTGCAAACACGGGGTTTCATATCTGGGTCTATCTCAAAGGTAGTAAGGATAACATACTAAAGTAGATGAACTGTGCAAAGTGCTGGCCTGTAGTAATGTAGTGTCTGGCTATTGCTTTTGTTATCATTAGGTTGAGACATAGGAAATTGCTGTTTCTATAGGTAAAAAATGAACAAATACTATAATATTATCACTATGGAATTCTTTAGGATTGCAATATTTTTTAGCCTTATCTCTGTTCCTTTTCTTTTCTTTATTTTTCTCTCCTTCCCCTTTCCTTCTGTCTGTCTGCTCCCCTCCCTCCGTCTCTTCCTCCTTCCTGCAGTGTTTTTACCTTAAAATTTTTTCTTATAAAAAGCGATGCAAGTGGTCATCTTTGACCATTTTTGATTACTGAACAGGCTCCTTAAGCTTTGTCTACTTGTATATGGGTAGAAAGCCTTTCTTTATAAGGATAAAAAACAGAAACAAAATAAAACAGTAAAACAAACAGCTGGCTTCTTACTAGTCTGAGATTCCAAGCTCTTCTTACCCAGCGAGACCCAAGTGTTCTAACCACAATGATTCTGATGACAAGGAATTCTAGAGCTGGCAGTCTGGGCTGAGTCACAGGGATTTGAGTTGGATCAGCATGGAGTTTGGGCCAAAGTCATGGTGAGCTGGCATAAAACGAAACAAAACACAGAGCAGCCAGCTGGTCAACCACATCGGAATTGTACCTAAATGACCTGCTACCCATAACTCTTTTTCCTGGGCCCCCTTTCTCTGACTGCATACTCTTCTCACTGCAGACCTCTTAGCCACTCTCTTAGATGATTCTGTATCTATGCTTCTCCCTTTCCCTGCCTTTTCTGGCTTCTCTTCTTGTAGTTTCAAATAATGTTAAGGACCCTCTACAGGGAAAGAAAGATCCACAATGTTTTATTTCCAAAGCTGATTATTTATTTGTTTATTTACAAAGTTCTATATCTCTAAAATGACCTTGCTAATTGAAAGTTACTTTTATTTTAACTAATATGTTTAACATCTCCTGGATTTTACAGTAAGAATGAATATAGACTAATGGTGATTTATCGTAATTCCTCTGATGGAGATGAAAATCTTAATTAACCAAATAATTTATGCTGAGAATAAAGGCATAGAAAAATGGAATAAAATAATTGTTAATTGTTATTTACTTCTGTGATAACTGTTTGGAGCAATTCTTAATTGGGATTCTGGGGTTAATTGATGTTAACAGGTGTTTTGGGAAAAGGGATTCCATGGTCAAATAACTTGAGAAACTTTGCTTTGAACAAAATCAATTTCCATCACTGTAGAATCCTCAAAGCTTTCAGTATACTGTTATTCATTATGAATCTCCAAGAAGAGATTGAGGTTGTAGAAATTCCCAAGACTGTTTGAACATGGAACCCTTCCTTTTGCTGACGAATTTAATATCTCACGAGACACTGCTATTCCAAGCAGCACAGTTTTGGCTCTGACTGGTTTCATTCACAGGAAAACTGCTCAATGGATAAGCCTTTGCACAGAATTGCCACAGTTTGGCCGTTCTGACTTCATGGCTGCTGGAAACAGAATGGGCCTGATCCCAGGATGGCCAAGTCATGGGCTGCCCAGCACTGAGAAACATGTAAAGGACCAGTCAATTAGTAGACACACAAAGAGGCTTCCATGAGGCAAGACCCCCTGAGGGTCCTTGAGTAAATCAAAGTTATCCATATACAGAAACTTCCAGAACAAAACAGAAAAAAATCCAGGTGATTCATAGGAATAATGATGAACTATAGAAGTAGAGTCAGGGAAAGTGAGTCACCAAGAGGGAGGTGAATTGATTACCTGGTCCTGAGGGGCACAGGGTGACCTATTCCTAGATAACTCTGGAAGTTTCTAGTTAGTTTCTGCCAGGCTGTGCTGTGCAGCTTGCTGGGTGCCCCAGGATTTTCCAGTTCAGTGAATCCCCATTATAATCTCTCTTTTATCCAATAAATCTTCATAATAAATTCCATCATATTTTGAAGTAAGCTTAGCCACTAAAAAAGTCCAACTAGTTGCCCTATGACCTGGCATTTCTGCCTTTTAAGATATATCCAGAAGATCTGAAAATGGGACATGAACAGATATTTACACATCAATGCTCAAAGCAGCATTATTCACAACTGCCAAAAGATGGAAATAATCCAAGTGTCCATCAAACAATGAATGGATAAACAAAATGTGGTTTATACGTATAATAGAATACTTAGCAGTAAGAAGGAATGAAGTCCTGAAGCATGTGACAACATTGAACATTGAGGGCATGATGCTGTGTAAAATAAATCAGACATAGAAGGACAAGTACTGTATGATTTCACTAATATGAATTAATTAGAACATGTAAACATATAGCCGTAAAATGTAGAATATAGGCTACAAAGAGATTGAAGCTAGAGAATGGAGAGCGGTTGCCTAATATGTACAGAATTTTTAATGAGGTTGAACTTAAATGTTTGGAAATGGATAGAGGTGATGGTAGCTCATTATTGGGATTATAAGTAACAGGGCTTTATTGTAGGTGAATTTGGTTGAATGGGGTTGGTTAGAGTTATGTCACCAGAAGGAAAGCTAGAGATTAAAATACGGGATTATATAACAGTGCATCTTTAGGTGGATGTTGTTTAAGAGTAACACTACAAAAATAAATAAATTTTTCCATGAACTAGTGCAAATGTATGACGTTTGTACAAAGACTTAATAACAAAGTAGTATATAGGGAAAAAATGCCCATTGTAAGCTACGGACTATAGTTAACAGTAATATCTTAATATTCTTTCATCAACAGTAAGAAGTGTGCCACACCAATTTTAGGGGTCAGTAATGGGGGGGATGGATTAAAGGGTTTGGGGTGTTTTGGGTTTTCTTGTTTTATGTTTACCTGTTATTTTTCTTTCTGGAGCAAGGAAAATGGTCTAAAACTGAGTGTGATGATATTGTGAAACCCTGTATGTTTTGGATGGATTATCTGGTAAGTGAATATATCTCAATTAAATTTGCAGTTAACAAAAAGTCCAACATTTCTGGTTTGTTTTGAAGACTATTATTTTTTTCCTTTGAAAAACAACTTATTTTTTCTTCTTACAAAAAAGATATGTGGCTATTCAGAAAAAAAATTTTTAAACCCAGTCAAAAGCAAAGCAGAAAATAAAAATTTCCTATAATCCACCCACTCATATAATCCCTGTTAGATTTTAGTATACAATGATTTAGCCTTTTCTTTTCCTCTCTCTGTCTCTAATTATCAAAATGGAAACACACTGTATATACTGTGATGTATTTTTCACTTAACTTTATATAGTAAATTTCTTTCCCTTTTTTTCCCACAATATATTTGATGACTATATCATATTCCATTGTGTGTCCAAGGTTTATTTAACTAATTCCTATGTTACACATTCTGGCCATTGATATTTTAATACTATAAATAATTCTGTGATAAATGCTTGAACATATCTGTGATTATGTCTCAGGACAAAGTCCTGGGAATGGAATTGTTGGATCAACGGGTATGCAATTTACACAATTTTGCTATTTATGGACAAATTGCTCTTCAGGAAGTTTGTGCTTATTTGCATGTCAGACCAGCACTCTCTGATGGTCAAACTTTCCTTTCTAGGTCCTCTCTCCCAGGTTTTTTTCCTGTCTCTGGCAGAACCTTCTGGGTTTTTATCTACAGTTGTCCCACCCCTCTGATTTTATAGGATTCACCCTCTCTGCAAAATTTTCTGCAAGAAAATTACATGCTCTGCACTTTTCAGCATCAGCCCCAGCTGCTTTGTCTCAGGATGCCACAGAAATGTTCCCTTTCTTTTTCTGCCACCAGATAGACAATTTCTGTTGAACTTCCCAAAGAGAAGGAGAGAAGGAGAGCAATGAACCTGTTTTCCTTTGCACCCCACCCAGCCTTAGGGAGAGAGCAGCAGCAGCAGTAGCAGCAAATCAAACTCGTGCCTCAAAAGATTTGCTTCCATTGGGAAATGAAAGAACCATGGTAATCAAGAAGCCCATTAATGGCAAGTAAACTCAGAGTATAAACCCAAAGAACGTCTGCTGCTTGAAGCTTGGTGTCGCATGGTCGCTTATGACTCATCTGATATCTCACACCTAAATTGTGCTTAAAGGTGACAACAACTCAGATTACATTCCTGATATTCTAGCTAGGGCGAAACACCTGTGGCCGCAGTCAGCAACCAAAGGATAATTGTGACAAATGAGATATGAGACCATAATAGAGGGAAATCAACACATCTGCTGCTTTTTTTTAATTGTGTAACTTTTCACCTCACCTGTTTAGGGGAACAGGACCTGAGGTCTTATTTGTGGCTATAAAACTCTCTTTTTTTTCTCTGGGTAGTCAATAGGGCATTTAAGGAAGTTTGCTGTCAGGTGGCAGTTTCTCTGCACCAAGCAAAGGCAGGCTGCAGTGTGAAACTCAAACCAGTTCTTTTTTACTGCTTGCTCGCCTCTCTTGTAAAAACTTCTGGGAGAAGTCTGAGGCTGTCTATTAAAATTTGTAGTTTGGGTTTTTGTGCATTACTTATTTCAGTTATTCATGTTCTTCCTAATCCAATTAGCTCATGCCATTGAGAATGAACTGCATTTCTCCATTCATTTGCTCACTCTTTCACTTGTTCAGAAGACATTTGTTGAACATCTACTATGTTCCAGGCTCTGCCTATTTGTTCTAAAGTATTTTTGAGTTTTTTATTTAAGGATTTTAGATCTGTCAAAAGCAAAGGTTTTAGATTCTTATAGATGATTATGCCTGATGCTACTACAACCTAAGTATTTACTTCCAGAAAACCTTCAAGTTCTCCAATCTTATGGTTGGGGTAGGAAATTTGGGGGACTACTGTTTAATTAAGTGAAAAGATGTGAGTCATGTTCTCATGTATGACAGAAAGATCATAGCCTCCCATAATATTTCCAAGAGGTTTTATTGTGGAGTGAGTGTGGGTTGGAGATTGGGCATACAGTCAAGTGTCTGTATTGCTGCTTGGCTCTCATGATATTCCTTGCTTCTTGAAGCAAAATTCTTGTGTTTGCGTTGCTTTCTCCCATTAGGAATATCATCTCTTTTCTTTAATTCCCACAAACCACCACCAATATAAGGCTGTTGTGTGAAGCAATTTTCTGAAGATTTTGGGGGTAATGCAGGTAATTACATACATGAGTAATTTCTAGAAACTTACTGGTCATTCATCATGTCACTGACTTGGCTCTTTGCCCTCTATTTTCTATCATGATTTTTGGGTCCCAATCTTTCTCTAGACTCTCTTAGTATTTCCCTTTTACCTTCATATCTGGATTCATATACCCTTTTTGAAGATTGTCATTTGAAATGCAAAATTTCCCTCTTAACAATGCAGAACAATCAATCTCTCCTGGATTTGTGCTAGCCTAATGACAATAAATTCAGAAGTCTTCCCCTTTCTTTTTCTGAAAGGGCCATCAAAACCATGAAGGCATTTTCCTTAACAAAGAATCATCTGGTCCTGAGTTATACCCCTCCTTTAGAAAGCAAATACTGAATAAAAGTTATCAGCAACCGTAGACTTCTATACCCAGTGAAACTATCTTCACAAATGAACATGAATAAAGACAATTTCAGACAAAAAAAAGCTGAGAGGCTTAACTCTCAAAGGTTCCTTACTAAAGGAACTTTCAAAGCATGTACTTTAGGAAGAAAGGAAATGATCCCAGAAGGATGTTCTGAGATACAGGAGAAATGTTAAGCAAGCAATCAACAAACAAAAAGGTAAACATGTGGGTGAATCTTCTTAAAAATGTAGCTGCATTTTTTTTTTGTTTAAAATAAGATTTTTTTCTTTTAATACATGTGATACTTTTATTATTGCTTTGCAGGGAAATCTCAACTTAAATTCTGTTGGTGATCTCTTCTCATTATGGACTCACTAAATGTGTTCATTTTCTTTTACAAACATTTTCAAAGAATCCAACCCTCCTACTGTAGTCATCAAATTCAGTATTTCTTGTTTTTCAACTAGATAAGAGGTCTAACAAGTCATTTATTGATTATTTGGACAATGAACATTTTACAATGATTTAGTGCAGATCAGAGATTATGTTGAACAGAAATGCTTTACAAAACCTCTGTCCAACTAAGGCACTCTAGTAAATATCTGTAGTCAGTGAATTCCTAGTATAACTGCTTAAAATTTAAGTTCAAGAGAACTACTATGAATGATTGAGTAAACCATGTAGTATAGGTCAGCAAATGAACAAACAAGACCTCAGAGATCAGATTCTGTGTAGAACCTAATGTTTTGAAGCTGGAAGGGCCCTCAAAGCTCTTCTATCCCAGAGAGAGAATCAGAGACCCTAGAAAATGCAGCAGAGGAGCAGTGATCTGAGATAAAAGAGATGGGCAGTACAAAAGCTCTGACCAGACACTCTTGCTGACAGAAGACTTGGAGATTTTGCAACTGACAAAGGTGATCTGCATTTCTCCAATTTGTACTTATCCTCTGGAGAACTTTTGTGAAGCCCTCTTTCCTTTCAAAGGCACAATTCTGTTGCTATAAGTAACAGCTGTGTAGCAACTATTATCATTTCCAGCTAGAACACTTTTTCCCTCCATAAAAGTATTGTCATCAGCTAACAATCATATCTGGATGAAAATATTTGGGGAAAATTGGAGCCAAGCCACAGTCATCAAAGATCATTGTTGTTGTTTTTAAATAAGTGGACAGTTTTACAAGTTTAGGGATTGTCCCCAAAGCTTGTGCTCTGAGGTTGGTCTTCACTGACATATTAACAGTGAGGGAGAAAAGTGATAAGGGTCACAGTCCAGGGAGGAAGAGCCACAGGGGTGTGGAAAGGTGAGTGCATGTGTGTGTGTGTGTGCATATGTGTGTTTGTGTGTGGGTAGGTTAGTTGAAGAAAGATAGTCAGCCATAGTAGAGAATGAAATGGCTGCCACACTTCTGTATTTGGAAGCAATCCCAAAATCTCTGTGTGGAAATTTTCTTTTATTACACATAGACATAATTGGAAATAGCCTCAAAGAGTTGAGTGCCTTAGTCTTCTGGGTTCTAAGTTTTCTAAGAGAATGCCTAGCTGGTTACAGTACCGCGCTGGCTTGAAACTATTATCTACCTCAGAAAAGCCATGTTCTTCTAATCCAAACTTGCTGGATCAGACCTACTGTTGGGTAGGACCTTTTGATTAGGTTGTTTCCATGGAGATGTGACTCACCCAACTGTGGGTGGGACTTTTTGAATTCTGCATATTTTAACCCGTCTTTCAAAAATTCCTCCTTTCTTAAATGGAGTGGGGAAAAATACCATGAAGATACAAATTCAGGGAAATCAAGGAAAGAACCAATGTCTTAGGTGGGAAAAAAGGTAGGATGAGACTGTCGCAGATTAGAAGAGACCAAAGAGAATTAACCAAGTGCTATATATGAACTTTGATTGGATTCTGGTTCCAAAACAAAACAAAAAGGAAAACACAGCTGGCAAAGATATTCTTAGAGCAACTGGGAAAATTTGATTACGGACTAGACATGAGATTATTTTATGGAATAATTGCTCACTTTCTTTCCTGTGATAATGGTATAATATGAGGATTAAGGAGCAAAATGTCCTTATCCTTAGGCCATGCATGAGTGGGAAAGGAAATAAAGCCAATATGGCAAAACATTGACAATTGTTGAATCTAAACAAAAGATGCAGAGGTGTTGATTTTAATATTCTTTAACTTTTCTGTAGATTTGAAAATTTTCATGATAAAAATTAGAAAACATGCAATAAATCAAACAAATAGCAATTCCTTCTATTTTTATTTTTTAATTTTCCTAACATGAATATTGTCATTTATATTATATTATTATCAATTTTTTTTGCAATTTAATTTAGAATATTTAGTTCTGATGATCTTATTTTATATGTTCTTAGGGTCTGTTTTATAAAATCAGGTAATGACTTTGGTCCTGGCTTGGGTAAAGGAACCCCATGCATATATTGACCAACACAATCAGATCAGGGTTGTTGACCTTCATCAACCCCTTCATTGTTGGTTCTTTAAAAAACATTTACATAGGAGACTCCAAGTTAAAATCTCCTTCTTTACTTTACCCAGTAGTCTAAAATGCTGAGAGTCACCCTTTCCTACATTCCATTGAAATAGTCATGAAAATAACAATAACAACAGAATGGAAAGTCAACAGCAGGAAAACAGCAGGAGAAATTTCCATGACTCCAGTATGGGTGGAGATCTGAGGCAGTACATCAGCAGGAGAACACCTGTACACCACACTGCAGACTCAGGAGCCTGGGCTCAAAGATAGCCCAATGGAGCTCAGGGACATCCATTGTGGTTTGTCAAAGGGAGCACAAAACCATGGGAAGACCCAAAGCAATTTCCTAAGTGTAAATTTCACATGAAGATTTGAGGAAAGTTACTTTTACATTAAAATAAATGTGAATATGTTATGGAGTGGATGCAAAATGGAGAGTCCAAAGAAACGTCATGCTTATTGAGGGCTAATTTGAGGAGTCCTCTGTGACTCCCAAAAGTATAGGTAGAAGGGTTTGTGAAGCTCTGTGTTATGATTTGTTATATGTAGCTTGACTAAAAAAGATTTTTTTTATAAGGAGAATATTTTCTGGGCCAACACTCAATATATATATATATAGCACAGACAGCATCTCTTTCTTCTTTGGATACTAGAAGGATGATATTTATCCATTGTGGTCTTTCATGAACTTGTCTCACTTATTTCCCATCATTGTTTTCTCCTTTCTCACTTATCAAGATTATTTCGATTTTTGACTTCCTGCTTGGGGGTTGAAGGGATAGGGCTGGACAGCAGGTATTGGAAACTCACATGTCTTTAGGGCCTAAGCAGATGCCTGTGAATGCGTGATGCTGGTTTAAGATAACTGGATGTTTGGTTTGCTAATGCTGCCAGAATGCAATATACCAGAAATGGATTGGCTTTTACAAAGGGGACTTATTAGATTACAAGTTTACAGTTCTAAGGCCATGGGAATGTCCAGATTAAGGCAGCAACAAAAGGATGCCTTCACTCAAGAAAGGCTGATTGCGTCTGGGACTTCTCTGTCACACGGGAAGGCACATGGCAGTATCTGCTGGCCCTTCTCTCCTGGGTTAGTTTTCAGAATGTCTCCCTCAGCTCCTGTGGGTCTTCTCTCTTGGGTTATTTTCCTTATAAATGTTTCTGAATCTCTCCCATAAAGGACTCCAGGAAAGGATTAAGACCCATCTTGACTGGGTCACAGCTCCACGGGAACAACTTAATCAAAAAGTCCCACCCAACAACAGGTCTGCCCTCACAAGATTGGATTAAAAGAACATAAGCTTTTCTGGGGTACATAACAGTTTCAAACCAATGCACTGGTATGGTGGTTACTGTGACAATGAAATGGTGAACATGTTTAAAACCTTGGACCAGCCTAGATGGATACTTTGTTATCTGAATCTGGATCTTCTAGGAATTACGAACCTTGCTCTGGAGTCACCCTGTGTGCATGTGGACCTTGTCCCCCCATCCCCTGAGATGCAGAAATCCATGTGTCAAATGAGACTGGTTTGCAGACACTGTCATTCCATTCATTATTCCCCTCCCAGTCAAGTGCAAGCTTGTTTGGCAAATTGAAAATTCATTTAAGAGTAGCCTTGTTTATCATGTATTGTCTCCTTTATAATGCTGTATGGAGGTCATCCAGATTTAATAAAAACACATTCGCTTTTTAAAATTTTTAGAACAAGTCATGCATGAGCATATATTTATTGTAAACACATTTTCCTTCTTGTGCCTCCTCCACTTTAAACTCTGGTTTTAATTCTACTCCTCTGCGATCCCCCTTGAACATGCACTCACAGATTCTTCTGGGTCCCTTAAAGCAGCTCTACTGCCTCTAAGCTGAGAAGATTGAGGGAAAGATGGAACACCATCACAGAATATTAAAAGTGGCTACTTACCAGGTTTGTATGTAAATATTAAAATACTCTGCATCATCAGAGCAGCTGTTGCAACTGAAAATCATTCTGCAAACAGGATCATTTTCTGAGTAGTTTATGAGCGAGGAAACAGCCCAGAGCTTTGGCATTTGAGTTACCGTTAGCCCACTCGGCCAATCTCCACATGTCACAGGCTGGAAATTTGATCTACAGCTCCCTCGAAGTGAGTCTTGCACTGGACACAGAAAGCTCTTTCCGCCCCCCCCCCCCCCCCCCATTTTGCCAAACATTAAAGGCACTTTTACGTGTGTTTTTAATCATGATTAGATTCAACAAAAATATTACATGCCTTCTTCCTAAGGGTTTCATGTCCTTTTCTTGGACTCATAGCCGCACATTTTAGGCAGCAAGTCCCCTATAGCGCTCTCTCCCTGCAGCCATCTGTCCTTCGTTCACCGGACAGGCTACATGCCTAAGATGGGGAGATTCTGGTTGAATTGGGCTGGGCTTAAACAAGCACAAGTGGTAGTGAAAAAAGTACCTTCCAATGGCCTTTCCTTTCAAGACCCACTGCTTCTTCTCAGCTTTCTTATCATCACCGTGATGTTTTCCCATATCCACTGATGATTTTCAAGGTGAATTAGAGCAGAAGCTGAAAGAACCTCCCATATTTAGAGAGGAGGAGGAACTTTCCTCACGGTGGCAGCTGCCCCCCCTGCCCTTTGGGGGACAACCTCCTAGTTGCCAGGGAGTATGTCTGGTGATGGTGAGGATTGGAGTCTCTCAACAATGGAAACTGGCATCATGTGCTGATACTTACGTTGTGGTGGCTGGGTCAGAAGGCCTGCTGTGCCATCAAGTCACCACCAGGCAATAGGTATCCTGCTTTCCAGCTACTTTGCATGATATCCAGACTTCCTGGCATTCATCTTGGCAGTCCAGAGTGCCTGTGGCAGCACCACAGAGCTCCGTTGCTTCGATTTTTTAATGATCCCCTAATCAGTGGTTGAGATACATAAGATAATAGTGGCTGAAGTAATATACTCTTTTGGGCTATTGAAAACTGAAATTTTTTTTTTTTTTTGCTGAAGATGGCTTGCCTATAGCTTAGTTATTTTTAATCAGAAATACTAGGAGCCCTGTCTATCTTGTTAGCCAACTGCACTATTAAGAATTACTGAAGTTCTTTTACCGTTTTAAATTAAAATCAGATACTTTTTTCTCCCTAAGACATCTATGTTTCTTATTTGATACAACTCTTGGGCAGCATATAGTTATTTTGGGTTTAGATTATATCAGTTTATGATTGACAAAACTAGTACAAATGGACAAAATCTTACATGTTGGGTTTTTCAGTCTTTCTGGGAGAGCATCAGCACAAATGGTTGCACCTAACAAATTTATTCTTATCTGGAGTGCCCAAAGGGTGTGAGGTCGGGGGCTCAGATTTGGCCTGGTAAACTGCAGAGTTCAAACCACTCCCATATGATACCCCAAGAAGCAAAACCCCAACTGCTGCCACCCATTTCTAGTTTTACAGAACGGAGATTGATGAAGGCACTCCAAATATTAGATTGGAGCATTACTTTTGTGATCATTTCTATGGGAATGTGTAATAGACTTAACTGGGTTCTGATTTCAGGTCAGACGCAACTTTGGCTTTGAACCCAGCTTTACCAGATTGGCCCCCAAGCCCCTTGCTTGCCTTTGTCCTTTGACAGCCAATGTCTGTGGCATAGGAGGCTCTGATTCTTTCCATGGGCAAAAGCCCTGGAGAGCAGCCTTAGTGAATCTCCTTTTGCTCATATGCTTACCAAAGGAGGGAAGATGGATTAGAAGTACTCCCAAAGACTTAATGGAATTTGGGGGTAAAATATTTAAAAGTTTAAATAAGCCTTTAAAAGGAGAACTTCCAGTGGTCTCCCTGTGGATGAAGGCTAACTATCTTCAACATATTCTCATTTCTGGGAAATCAGTCAATCCTATCAGTCCCCAAATATTTATAGAATGTTTCCCATCGTCAAAATCTGGAACACTACTGCTCATTAGAATAATTTTGTCTGCAGAAAGAACTCACCTATGTCAATGACCAGATTGTAACCACATAGAACGGGAAACCGCTTTAGCCTCAACTTTGCATTATGCCTTTTTGTAGCTCACCGAGGGAGGGAATGCCCTCCAATCCAGACTCCAAACTAAGAAATTAAGTAATTCCACGACAATGATAATTTTAGCTACAGTTCAAGGAAAGTTTACAGCTTTAAGACAGGAAATGGAAAACAATGAGTATGAAAGTATAAAATGAATTGAGCACATAGCTTTCTGTTACATTTGATACTCAGTGGTACATATAGTTTACTTTAGGAAATAAGGCTTGTTTGAAGGGCCAATAAGTTCCCCCTTTTTTTATTGACATGGAAATTGGAGTAATGTCTCATGTACTTAGGACTTAGGTTTTCATTTCTTTGTAAATTTCTAATTGGGGAACTTTAATATACGTCAAAAAAGATTTTTCTTCTTTTAATGTTTACATACAATCATATGGCAGGATGAGCCTTTGCAGTGAATTAGAATCTGGGTAGTAATAATATAGCATTCACATTTTATTTTGATTACAGTGAATTAGGCTCTGTGGTAACTCTTAGAAAGTACTTTCTTCTTTAACTTAATATTATGATGCAGGTACTATTGTTATCCCTATTTTACGGATAAGAAAACTGAGGATCAGAAAAGTTATATAGTTGTATAGTTTGCCTAACACATAGCTAGGCAAAGAGAAACCCAGATGAGAAACTCAGATCTGCTTGTCTGCAATGCCTCATACTTTCCTTCTATATAATGCATATTATAAACTGAAGTTTGGGAACTCTTGGGAGACCACAGGGTGATATTTAAGGGATGTTTAATGAGTTGCACCCACTGCATTCCCATATTACTTGTAGGTTTTTTTTAACATAAAGAATAAGATAACATAAGAGAAGTCTGTCTTTTAACGTAAGAGAAGTTTGTCTTAGTCACAGCTGCTATAACAAATTACCAAAGATTAGTTAGTTTAAACAGCAGGAATTTACTTATTTTTTCGCAATTCTGGAGGCTAAAAATTCAAAATCAGGGTGTCAGCTTTCTCTGAAGTCTGTGGCATTCTGATGGTGGTTTGCCCGCAATCCATAACTCAATTTCTGTCTTTGTCACATGGCCATCTTTATCCCTATTAAGTGTGTCCAAATTTCCTCTGCGTATAAGCACACCCATCATATTGGGTTAAGGCTCATCCTAATCCATTTGGCTTCATCTTAACTAATAACATCTTCAAAGATCTTAGCTACAAAAGAATTCACATTCGTATGACTAGGGGTTTGGATGTGAACACGTCTTCTTTGTAGGTGACATGATTCAAATCATAAACTCAGGTCTTCAAACTGAATGAATTTGTCATGGGCTGTTTCTCTGTTATTTATGTTTTAATAGAGAATGTGGCTGGAATGGCCACTTTTTTTCCCTGGGCTTCAAGGACTTTAAAAGTGGTCTGCCTGTTCTAAAGTTTGGAGAGCTCTGCATTTCAGCATTGGTGGTAAGTGTTGTCTTAATAGAAATTGTTAGGGTGCAGTGGAAAGATCAGAGGATTTGTAGTCTAAAGAAGGCCAGGCATACCAGATCTCATCCTCTCTTGCAGTCTCATTTTTCTCATCTTTATAATGAAAGTGATACCAATACCTCCTTGGTTGAGGGTTGTTAGCATTCAATTGGATAATACATATAAAAGAACTCTGTGAATTGTTATTTCTGGAAGTATTTTAAGTCTTCTACACTGCTTGATAACATTGGGCTGGTACTTTACATTCTCTTTTTCTAAGGATATGTTCAAGTCATTTTTCTGTGAGAGCACTATCCAAAGGGATCCTGGAAACAGAGGGAGCATTCATGCTTGGGAGAGTTTCATAAATGGATTGTTTATAAAAGTGAGCACAGAGTTGAAGAAAAACAATGAGGGATGTTGCAGTATCCCAGTAGGGAGACATTACCATCACTAAGATTGAAGGTACAGTGGGGAGGTAGTTTACCCAAACTGAGAAGGAGAGTTTTTGGAGAAGACTACCTGACAGGAACTGTAGTCTTTGAAGGAGGGACACAGAAGTCTCGATAACCCACAGAAATCTATTAGAGAGAGAGATCTTGGGGAAAATAACCTGACCTTACTTTCTTCTCTTTCCTTCATCTCCTGCAAGTACTTACCATTAGTTGAATCCAAATGAAAGTCAGAAGGCAAGAGAAGTCTTGCTGCAACCCATACATGTCAGATTCTTAGAGCAGAAAATGGGGTGGAGAAGAGTGGAGAATGGATTTAGAGAACCAAACAGAAGACATTTAATACATCCATGTGGCCCCCACAAAATTAATAATCTTCAGTGCTTTTGTCAGATTTGGCTCAGAGTCAACCCCAATGCATAATTATGTCTTTGTTGGTTCAACATATCTTTCTGTACTTTTTCCATTTCTAGAAACTTTCATTCTCCATTTCCAAGCTGACTTGTGTTCTTTTGCTCCTTGAAGTCTTCTTGCTGTGAAAATAGCTCAATGCAGTATGTTAATTAAAACTATTAAATGTCTTATGCCTAATTGTCATTTAAAAAATGCATACTGATTTTGCTTCTTGGAAGGCTGAGTTCTTACTAGACTGATCACTGATAAAAAATACAAGAACACCTATCTAAAAACATTGGAAGGTGAACAAATGCAAGCAGATTATGGAATGTTGGCACAGTATGAAAGTACAGGACAAAGTAAGCTACCCCTTATTTATGGTTTTTAGAATAAGAACAGGCCACTAGGCAATGCCCATAGTTTTTCTGGGCTTGAGAACTAGAAGAAAGAGTTGAAAGCAGTCACAGCTAGATGAAGTTAGAGAGAGCTCTCTAGAAAGAGAATGACTTAGAAAGAATTTCCAAATTTCTGGTTGACTCCTGAATCATGGCTGCATGTGAGAGACCACAAGCAGCTCAGTCGAGAATAAATGAACTGAACTATGAGTTATTGCCCAAAGGACAGAGTTTGAAGGTTTTCCAAATAAAAAATAGCATACACTTTGGGAGAAATATAACAGAATTCATAGTCTCCTCTACCAAACATTCACAATGCCTAGGATACCATCAATATTTACCTGACATACAAAGGACAAGAATGGGATTCTTGACCTGGTCTCAAGATAATCAGCCTTGGTTTCACTAGATCAATCTGGTATTACTCATAAATTGAAATTAACAGACATGGATTTTTAGCAACTATTATAAATAAATGAAGTACAGGACAATATGGTCATAATGAAGGAAAGTATACAAATATCTGAGAAGAGAAATAGGAACTACAAAAAATAACCAAATGAAAATTTAAAAATAAAAAATACATAATATCTGCAATAAAAAGATCACTGGATGGGCTTAATAGGAAAATGGAGATATAAAGAAAAACAAATAATGCATATTATTCAGTGAAGCCAAAGATAAGATAGCTGAAATTATCTGAAGAACAGAAAAGAAAAAGAGAGGAAAAAAATGGGAAGAGCCTCAGGGATCTGTGGATAATATCAAAAAGTCTAACATATGTGCAATTGGAGCTCAGGAGAGGAAAGAGAGGATGGCACAGAAAAATATTTGAAAAACCAATTACAAAACTTTCCCCAAATTTTTAAAAGACAGACATTTGGAAATTCAAGAATCACAATGAATACCAAGCTGGATAAATAGAAAGATAACCATGATTAGGAGTATCATCATTAACCTCAGAAAAGAAAGGGCAAAGAGAAAATCTTGAAAAGACTTAGAGAAAACACATTATAAACTGAAAACAACAATCTGAATTTTCACTGACTTCTCATCAGAAACTATGATGACCAGAAGATAGTACAAACATCATCTCTTTGCTGAAAGCAAAAAATATCAAAACAGAATTCTCTATCCAGCAAGACATTTTCAAGAATAAAGGTGAAACAGACATATTTACAGGTAAAATAAAACTAAGAGAATCTGTTTCCTGAAGACTTGCACTACATGGAATGCCAAGTAAAGTTCTCAGGCTGAGGGGAAATGATACTAGATTCAAAATCAGATCTTCAGAAAGAAATGAAGAGTATCAAAATTAGTAAATATATTGGTAAATGTAGAAGGTGATTTTTCTTATTTACTGTAACATCTGTATGACTGTTTGGAGCAAGAATTATAGCATCATTTTGAGGGATTTATAATATTTGGAAATTTAATACATATGAAAAATATACAATAAAAATGTGTGTGTGTGTGTGTGTGTGTGTGTAATTGGACCTATATTTTACCTAAAGTGGTACATTATTAACTGTTAAGTATACCATGAAAAGTTAAGGATGTTTATGTAATCCTTAGTGAAAGCCTAGAAATGCAAATAGGTGAGGTTGAAAAGCCAATAGATAAATTAAAACAGAATTCTAAAACATATTTTTAAAGAAAGCAGAAAAGGATGAACAGAAGAACAAAAAACTAGAAGTAGTAAAAACAATACAAATTGTCGACTTAAATCCAACTACATCAATAATTATGTTAAATGTTAAGAGGGGGAACACTACAATTAAAGGGCAGAGATTGTCTGAATAGATACAAAAAAGCATGACTCAAGTCTATCTGGTTTATAAGAAATACCTTTTAAATACAAAGACACAGATTTGTAAAAGTGACATGGATAGAATATGATAGATCATGCAAACAGTAAACACACAAATGTGCAGATGGCTATATTAGTGTCAGATAAGATAGACCTCAAGCACAAAATATTACCTGATATAAAAAGGGATATTTCATAAGATGAAAGAAAGGGTCATTCCATCAGGAAGATAGTAATTGTTAAGTATGTATGTGGCTAATAACAAAACTACAATACATAAAGCAAAAATTGATGGAATTAAAGGGAAAATAGACAATTCCACAGCCACCATTGGACATTTTAATACTTCTCTCAGCCATTGATAGAACAACTAGACAAAGGAATCAGCCACAGTATAGATAATCTGTATAACATTAACTGCCACCTTAATCTAACTGATATTTATGGAATACCCCTCTCAACAACTACACAATTGTTTTCAAGCACACGCCATGTGTTCACAAGATAATACATATGCTGGAGTGTAAAATGAGTCTCAAAAAATTTTAACAGAGGGAAATCATTCAAGGCATGTTTTCTGACCCCATGAAATTAAATTAGAAATCAATAACAATGTCTTGGAAAATCCGAATATCTTAAAACTAAATGGCACAGTTCTAAATAATCAGTGGGTCAAAGATTTAAGCATGTAAGAGTTCTAGCTTTTTTGTTTTGGTAGAGGTTCTAATTGCCTTTTATTGTAGTCTCTCTACACACACATATAACCAGCAGTAAACACTCGCGGAACTCAATTATAAAAGTATTTACACTTGGAAAAAGACATGGTTACAGGCTGCTCAGAAATGCAGAGAATGTCAGAGCAACTTAGGCTGTTTCCCTGGCTTACTTTCTAAGTCCTTTCTTAGTCCTATTCCTATAACTGGAACATCTCCAATTAATTCCCTAAGGTATGTTCACTCAGCAGCTTCTTGCTGTGCTTCCCCTGTCTAGCCTTTGAGTATTAATGCTGCTGCCACAACAGCTCTGAGTCCTTGAGTAGTTTTTGTGTGGTTTTCATGGATTCCTTCTTTGGTCTACTTCTTATCAATCCAGTCTTTTGTTTTTTGATCCAGACATTATGACAGCTCTATTTTTCCTCTTTCTCCTTGTATTAAATGTAACATATCAACCCTATAATCAGGCCAGTAGCATTGTGCAACATGTACAATTATTAGATACTTTACCTATGCAATTTTTTTGCCTAACTTGTGTCATTTCCCTTTCCCAGAGGGGAAAATGGAGGCTCAGTGAAGACACAAAGAACATAAGTGATGAGATTCTCTTGGATACAATCTAGATAGGGAAATAATATATGGTATGAAAAAAGTTATAAAATTAATAGCAATATATATACACTGGAATTACTAAACATTGCAAAGAGAAATTAGAGACATAAATAAATGGAGAGAAGCTAAATTCTTGGATTGGAAGACTCGATATTGTTAATATATCAATTCTCCCAAATTGATCGGTAGGTTCAATGCATTCCTAATCAAAACTCCAGCAGGATTTTTTTTTTTTTGTAGACGATGAGACACTGATTCCAAGATTCATATAGAAATGCAAAGGACCTAGTGTGGAGTGAGTTGTTATATGGAGCATTTTGGGAACTCAGGCTCAGGCACAATTTTCAACAAATGGCTGCTTTATTACTTACATAACACAAAGGGTCAAAGAAAGCAGGGGAAGAGACTTCATTTTGGCCAGTCTTTCAGGGAGGCCAGCTGCTCATTTAAGGGTTGGTGCATGGCAGCTCCACATACCCAAATTCGCATCAGAGAGGAGAGAGAGAGGAATACTGCCTGAAAGAGGAGTATTTATACAATGCCAGGGGAAGGGGGCCCTGCCGCTAAGAGTTTCCCCTCTGATAAGCATCTGGGGCTGTTTGTTCCAGTTTCTGGGTTTAAAATATGGCCAGGGTTCTCTACTAGACTTAACATCTCCCCTGGACTGTGAACTAAAAGCATACTGAAATATCTGCACACGTTAGAAAGGAGCAGGGGTAGGCGAAGGCTAAAACAACACTAAGTGTGTCCCTGACTTTCCCAGCTCCTAGAACAGCTTAAACAACTTTGAAAAGGGACACAGTTAGAGGACTTACATACCTGATTTAAAAACTTATTATACAGTGATAGTAATCAAAATAATGTGATAATTGTGTCAAGAGAGATAAATAGGTTAATGAATCAGAATACAGAGTGAGAAGTAGAACCATACATATATGGTGAATTGATATTTGATAAAGGCACAAAGGCAATTCAATGGAGAAATGATATTTTTTTCAACAGATGATTCTGAAATAATTAGACATCTATATGCATACATCAAAAGAAAAAAAGAAAAACTTTGATGTGCATCTTACAACATATACAAACTCAAATCTGGATCATAAACCTAAAGGTAAAACCTAAAAATGTCATAGATTCCATATCAAACGCATAATCCAAAAAGAAAAAACAATAATAAATCAGATACCACAAACTTCAGAATCTCTACTCTTTGCAAGAGATTGTTAAAGGGAATGAAAAGACAGGGTACATACTGGAAGAAAGTATTTGCAAATTATATATCAGATAAGAGACATTCATTCAGAATACTCAATATTAAGAGATAATAAAACTCTATAATAAGAGAATAAACAACCCAATAAAAATGGGTAAAAGATGTGAACAGGTATTTTACTGGAGAAAATACACAGCTAATAAATAAACC